>NW_027463472.1:0-36559 GCF_050947455.1 Rhinoderma darwinii | reverse complement strand
GATGCCTGCCGGGGTTCTTCCATACATAGATGTAAAAGCAACAAGCAATGGCTTTTGACAAGCCCTCCAAAAATTGACCCTTTTTAGTGGCAGATGCCTGCCGGGGTTCTTCCATACATGGATGTAAAAGCAACAAGCAATGGCTTTTGACAAGCCCTCCAAAAATTTACCCTTTTTAGTGGCAGATGCCTGCCGGGGTTCTTCCATAGATAGATGTAAAAGCAACAATCAATGGCTTTTGACAAGCCCTCCAAAAATTGACCCTTTTTATTGGCAGATGCCTGCCGGGGTTCTTCCATACATGGATGTAAAAGCAACAAGCAATGGCTTTTGACAAGCCCTCCAAAAATGTACCCCTTTTATTGGCAGATGCCTGCCGGGGTTCTTCCATACATGAATGTAAAAGCAACAAGCAATGGCTTTTGACAAGCCCTCCAAAAATTGACCCTTTTTTTTGGCAGATGCCTGCCGGGGTTCTTCCATACATAGATGTAAAAGCAACAAGCAATGGCTTTTGACAAGCCCTACATAAATTGACCCTTTTTAGTGGCAGATGCCTGCCGGGGTTCTTCCATACATAGATGTAAAAGCAAAAAGCAATGGCTTTTGACAAGCCCTCCAAAAATTGACCCTTTTTTTGGCAGATGCCTGCCGGGGTTCTTCAATACATAGATGTAAAAGCAACAAGCAATGGCTTTTTTTACAAGCCCTCCAAAAATTTACCCTTTTTAGTGGCAGATGCCTGCCGGGGTTCTTCCATACATGGATGTAAAAGCAACAAGCAATGGCTTTTGACAAGCCCTCCAAAAATTGACCCTTTTTTTTGGCAGATGCCTGCCGGGGTTCTTCCATACATAGATGTAAAAGCAACAAGCAATGGCTTTTGACAAGCCCTACATAAATTGACCCTTTTTAGTGGCAGATGCCTGCCGGGGTTCTTCCATACATAGATGTAAAAGCAAAAAGCAATGGCTTTTGACAAGCCGTCCAAAAATTGACCCTTTTTATTGGCAGATGCCTGCCGGGGTTCTTCCATAAAATAATGTAAAAGCAACAAGCAATGGCTTTTGACAAGCCCTCCAAAAATGTACCCTTTTTTTGGCAGATGCCTGCCGGGGTTCTTCCATACATAGATGTAAAAGCAACAAGCAATGGCTTTTGACAAGCCCTCCAAAAATTGACCCTTTTTATTGGCAGATGCCTGCCGGGGTCCTTCCATACATAGATGTAAAAGCAACAAGCAATGGCTTTTGACAAGCCCTCCAAAAATTGACCCTTTTTTTTGGCAGATGCCTGCCGGGGTTCTTCCATACATGAATGTAAAAGCAACAAGCAATGGCTTTTCACAAGCCCTCCAAAAATTGACCCTTTTTATTGGCAGATGCCTGCCGGGGTTCTCCCATACATAGATGTAAAAGCAACAAGCAATGGCTTTTGACAAGCCCTCCAAAAACTGTCCCTTTTTATTGGCAGATGCCTGCCGGGGTTCTTCCATACATAGATGTAAAAGCAACAAGCAATGGCTTTTGACAAGCCCTCCAAAAATGTACCCCTTTTATTGGCAGATGCCTGCCGGGGTTCTTCCATACATGAATGTAAAAGCAACAAGCAATGGCTTTTCACAAGCCCTCCAAAAATTGACCCTTTCTATTGGCAGATGCCTGCCGGGGTTCTTCCATACATAGATGTAAAAGCAACAAGCAATGGCTTTTCACAAGCCCTCCAAAAATTGACCCTTTTTAGTGGCAGATGCCTGCCGGGGTTCTTCCATACATGGATGTAAAAGTAACAAGCAATGGCTTTTCACAAGCCCTCCAAAAATTGACCCTTTTTATTGGCAGATGCCTTCCGGGGTTCTTCCATACATTAATGTAAAAGCAACAAGCAATGGCTTTTGACAAGCCCTCCAAAAATTGACCCTTTTTATTGGCAGATGCCTTCCGGGGTTCTTCCATACATTAATGTAAAAGCAACAAGCAATGGCTTTTGACAAGCCCTCCAAAAATTGACCCTTTTTATTGGCAGATGCCTGCCGGGGTTCTTCCATACATGAATGTAAAAGCAACAAGCAATGGCTTTTGACAAGCCCTCCAAAAATGTACCCTTTTTATTGGTAGATGCCTGCCGGGGTTCTTCCATACATGGATGTAAAAGCAACAAGCAATGGCTTTTGACAAGCCCTCCAAAAATGTACCCTTTTTTTTGGCAGATGCCTGCCGGGGTTCTTCCATACATAGATGTAAAAGCAAAAAGCAATGGCTTTTGACAAGCTCTCCAAAAATTTACCCTTTTTATTGGCAGATGCCTGCCGGGGTTCTTCCATACATGGATGTAAAAGTAACAAGCAATGGCTTTTCACAAGCCGTCCAAAAATTTACCCTTTGTATTGGCAGATGCCTGCCGGGGTTCTTCCATACATTAATGTAAAAGCAACAAGCAATGGCTTTTGACAAGCCCTCCAAAAATTGACCCTTTTTTTTGGCAGATGCCTGCCGGGGTTCTTCCATACATAGATGTAAAAGCAACAAGTAATGGCTTTTGACAAGCCCTCCAAAAATTGACCCTTTTTATTGGCAGATGCCTGCCGGGGTTCTTCCATAGATAGATGTAAAAGCAACAAGCAATGGCTTTTGATAGGCCCTCCAAAAATTGACCCTTTTTATTGGCGATGCCTGCCGGGGTTCTTCCATACATGGATGTAAAAGCAACAAGCAATGGCTTTTGACAAGCCCTCCAAAAATAAACCCTTTTTTTGGCAAATGCCTGCCGGGGTTCTTCCATACATAGATGTAAAAGCAACAAGCAATGGCTTTTGACAAGCCCTCCAAAAATTTACCCCTTTTATTGGCAGATGCCTGCCGGGGTTCTTCCATACATGAATGTAAAAGCAACAAGCAATGGCTTTTCACAAGCCCTCCAAAAATTGTCCCTTTCTATTGGCAGATGCCTGCCGGGGTTCTTCCATACATAGTTGTAAAAGCAACAAGCAATGGCTTTTGACAAGCCCTCCAAAAATTGACCCTTTTTTTGGCAGATGCCTGCCGGGGTTCTTCCATACATAGATGTAAAAGCAACAAGCAATGGCTTTTGACAAGCCCTCCAAAAATTGACCCTTTTTAGTGGCAGATGCCTGCCGGGGTTCTTCCATACATGGATGTAAAAGCAACAAGCAATGGCTTTTGACAAGCCCTCCAAAAATTGACCCTTTTTATTGGCAGATGCCTGCCGGGGTTCTTCCATACATGGATGTAAAAGCAACAAGCAATGGCTTTTGACAAGCCCTCCAAAAATTTACCCTTTTTTTGGCAGATGCCTGCCGGGGTTCTTCCATACATGGATGTAAAAGCAACAAGCAATGGCTTTTGACAAGCCCTCCAAAAATTGACCCTTTTTTTTGGCAGATGCCTGCCGGGGTTCTTCCATACATGGATGTAAAAGCAACAAGCAAAGGCTTTTGACAAGCCCTCCAAAAATGTACCCTTTTTTTGGCAAATGCCTGCCGGGGTTCTTCCATACATAGATGTAAAAGCAACAAGCAATGGCTTTTGACAAGCCCTCCAAAAATTGACCCTTTTTATTGGCAGATGCCTGCCGGGGTTCTTCCATACATGGATGTAAAAGCAACAAGCAAAGGCTTTTGACAAGCCCTCCAAAAATTTACCCTTTTTTTGGCAGATGCCTGCCGGGGTTCTTCCATACATGGATGTAAAAGCAACAAGCAATGGCTTTTGACAAACCCTCCAAAAATTTACCCTTTTTATTGGCAGATGCCTGCCGGGGTTCTTCCATAGATAGATGTAAAAGCAACAAGCAATGGCTTTTGACAAGCCCTCCAAAAATTGACCCTTTTTATTGGCGATGCCTGCCGGGGTTCTTCCATACATAGATGTAAAAGCAACAAGCAATGGCTTTTGACAAGCCCTCCATAAATTGACCCTTTTTAGTGGCAGATGCCTGCCGGGGTTCTTCCATACATAGATGTAAAAGCAACAAGCAATGGCTTTTGACAAGCCCTCCAAAAATTGACCCTTTTTTTTGGCAGATGCCTGCCGGGGTTCTTCCATACATGAATGTAAAAGCAACAAGCAATGGCTTTTGACAAGCCCTCCAAAAATGTACCCTTTTTTTGGCAGATGCCTGCCGGGGTTCTTCCATACATAGATGTAAAAGCAACAAGCAATGGCTTTTGACAAGCCCTCCAAAAATTGACCCTTTTTAGTGGCAGATGCCTGCCGGGGTTCTTCCATACATGGATGTAAAAGCAACAAGCAATGGCTTTTGACAAGCCCTCCAAAAATTGACCCTTTTTATTGGCAGATGCCTGCCGGGGTTCTTCCATACATGGATGTAAAAGCAACAAGCAATGGCTTTTGACAAGCCCTCCAAAAATTTACCCTTTTTTTTGGCAGATGCCTTCCGGGGTTCTTCCATACATGAATGTAAAAGCAACAAGCAATGGCTTTTGACAAGCCCTCCAAAAATTTACCCTTTTTATTGGCAGATGCCTGCCGGGGTTCTTCCATACATGGATGTAAAAGCAACAAGCAATGGCTTTTGACAAGCCCTCCAAAAATGTACCCTTTTTTTGGCAGATGCCTGCCGGGGTTCTTCCATACATAGATGTAAAAGCAACAAGCAATGGCTTTTGACAAGCCCTCCAAAAATTGACCCTTTTTAGTGGCAGATGCCTGCCGGGGTTCTTCCATACATGGATGTAAAAGCAACAAGCAATGGCTTTTGACAAGCCCTCCAAAAATTGACCCTTTTTAGTGGCAGATGCCTGCCGGGGTTCTTCCATAGATAGATGTAAAAGCAACAAGCAATGACTTTTGACAAGCCCTCCAAAAATTGACCCTTTTTATTGGCAGATGCCTGCCGGGGTTCTTCCATACATGGATGTAAAAGCAACAAGCAATGGCTTTTGACAAGCCCTCCAAAAATGTACCCTTTTTTTGGCAAATGCCTGCCGGGGTTCTTCCATACATAGATGTAAAAGCAACAAGCAATGGCTTTTGACAAGCCCTCCAAAAATTTACCCCTTTTATTGGCAGATGCCTGCCGGGGTTCTTCCATACATGAATGTAAAAGCAACAAGCAATGGCTTTTCACAAGCCCTCCAAAAATTGACCCTTTCTATTGGCAGATGCCTGCCGGGGTTCTTCCATACATAGTTGTAAAAGCAACAAGCAATGGCTTTTGACAAGCCCTCCAAAAATTTACCCTTTTTTTGGCAGATGCCTGCCGGGATTCTTCCATACATGGATGTAAAAGCAACAAGCAATGCCTTTTGACAAGCCCTCCAAAAATTTACCCTTTTTTTGGCAGATGCCTGCCGGGGTTCTTCCATACATGGATGTAAAAGCAACAAGCAATGGCTTTTGACAAGCCCTCCAAAAATTTACCCTTTTTATTGGCAGATGCCTGCCGGGGTTCTTCCATAGATAGATGTAAAAGCAACAAGCAATGGCTTTTGACAAGCCCTCCAAAAATTGACCCTTTTTATTGGCAGATGCCTGCCGGGGTTCTTCCATACATGGATGTAAAAGCAACAAGCAATGGCTTTTGACAAGTCCTCCAAAAATTTACCCTTTTTTTGGCAGATGCCTGCCGGGGTTCTTCCATACATGGATGTAAAAGCAACAAGCAATGGCTTTTGACAAGCCCTCCAAAAATTGACCCTTTTTAGTGGCAGATGCCTGCCGGGGTTCTTCCATACATGGATGTAAAAGCAACAAGCAATGGCTTTTGACAAGCCCTCCAAAAATTGACCCTTTTTATTGGCAGATGCCTGCCGGGGTTCTTCCATACATGGATGTAAAAGCAACAAGCAATGGCTTTTGACAAGCCCTCCAAAAATTTACCCTTTTTTTTGGCAGATGCCTTCCGGGGTTCTTCCATACATGAATGTAAAAGCAACAAGCAATGGCTTTTGACAAGCCCTCCAAAAATTTACCCTTTTTATTGGCAGATGCCTGCCGGGGTTCTTCCATACATGGATGTAAAAGCAACAAGCAATGGCTTTTGACAAGCCCTCCAAAAATGTACCCTTTTTTTGGCAGATGCCTGCCGGGGTTCTACCATACATGAATGTAAAAGCAACAAGCAATGGTTTTTGACAAGCCCTCCAAAAATTGACCCTTTTTATTGGCAGATGCCTGCCGGGGTTCTTCCATACATAGATGTAAAAGCAACAAGCAATGGCTTTTGACAAGCCCTCCAAAAATTGACCCTTTTTAGTGGCAGATGCCTGCCGGGGTTCTTCCATACATGGATGTAAAAGCAACAAGCAACGGCTTTTGACAAGCCCTCCAAAAATTGACCCTTTTTAGTGGCAGATGCCTGCCGGGGTTCTTCCATAGATAGATGTAAAAGCAACAAGCAATGACTTTTGACAAGCCCTCCAAAAATTGACCCTTTTTATTGGCAGATGCCTGCCGGGGTTCTTCCATACATGGATGTAAAAGCAACAAGCAATGGCTTTTGACAAGCCCTCCAAAAATTTACCCTTTTTTTGGCAGATGCCTGCCGGGGTTCTTCCATACATAGATGTAAAAGCAAAAAGCAATGGATTTTGACAAGCCCTCCAAAAATTGACCCTTTTTATTGGCAGATGCCTGCCGGGGTTCTTCCATACATGGATGTAAAAGCAACAAGCAATGGCTTTTGACAAGCCCTCCAAAAATTTACCCTTTTTATTGGCAGATGCCTGCCGGGGTTCTTCCATAGATAGATGTAAAAGCAACAAGCAATGGCTTTTGACAAGCCCTCCAAAAATTGACCCTTTTTATTGGCAGATGCCTGCCGGGGTTCTTCCATACATGGATGTAAAAGCAACAAGCAATGGCTTTTGACAAGTCCTCCAAAAATTTACCCTTTTTTTGGCAGATGCCTGCCGGGGTTCTTCCATACATGGATGTAAAAGCAACAAGCAATGGCTTTTGACAAGCCCTCCAAAAATTGACCCTTTTTAGTGGCAGATGCCTGCCGGGGTTCTTCCATACATGGATGTAAAAGCAACAAGCAATGGCTTTTGACAAGCCCTCCAAAAATTGACCCTTTTTATTGGCAGATGCCAGCCGGGGTTCTTCCATACATGGATGTAAAAGCAACAAGCAATGGCTTTTGACAAGCCCTCCAAAAATTTACCCTTTTTTTTGGCAGATGCCTTCCGGGGTTCTTCCATACATGAATGTAAAAGCAACAAGCAATGGCTTTTGACAAGCCCTCCAAAAATTTACCCTTTTTATTGGCAGATGCCTGCCGGGGTTCTTCCATACATGGATGTAAAAGCAACAAGCAATGGCTTTTGACAAGCCCTCCAAAAATGTACCCTTTTTTTGGCAGATGCCTGCCGGGGTTCTTCCATACATAGATGTAAAAGCAACAAGCAATGGCTTTTGACAAGCCCTCCAAAAATTGACCCTTTTTAGTGGCAGATGCCTGCCGGGGTTCTTCCATACATGGATGTAAAAGCAACAAGCAATGGCTTTTGACAAGCCCTCCAAAAATTGACCCTTTTTAGTGGCAGATGCCTGCCGGGGTTCTTCCATAGATAGATGTAAAAGCAACAAGCAATGACTTTTGACAAGCCCTCCAAAAATTGACCCTTTTTATTGGCAGATGCCTGCCGGGGTTCTTCCATACATGGATGTAAAAGCAACAAGCAATGGCTTTTGACAAGCCCTCCAAAAATGTACCCTTTTTTTGGCAAATGCCTGCCGGGGTTCTTCCATACATAGATGTAAAAGCAACAAGCAATGGCTTTTGACAAGCCCTCCAAAAATTGACCCTTTCTATTGGCAGATGCCTGCCGGGGTTCTTCCATACATAGTTGTAAAAGCAACAAGCAATGGCTTTTGACAAGCCCTCCAAAAATTGACCCTTTTTTTTGGCAGATGCCTGCCGGGGTTCTTCCATAGATAGATGTAAAAGCAACAAGCAATGGCTTTTGACAAGCCCTCCAAAAATTGACCCTTTTTATTGGCAGATGCCTGCCGGGGTTCTTCCATACATGGATGTAAAAGCAAAAAGCAATGGATTTTGACAAGCCCTCCAAAAATTTACCCTTTTTATTGGCAGATGCCTGCCGGGGTTCTTCCATACATGGATGTAAAAGCAACAAGCAATGGCTTTTGACAAGCCCTCCAAAAATTTACCCTTTTTATTGGCAGATGCCTGCCGGGGTTCTTCCATAGATAGATGTAAAAGCAACAAGCAATGGCTTTTGACAAGCCCTCCAAAAATTGACCCTTTTTATTGGCAGATGCCTGCCGGGGTTCTTCCATACATGGATGTAAAAGCAACAAGCAATGGCTTTTGACAAGTCCTCCAAAAATTTACCCTTTTTTTGGCAGATGCCTGCCGGGGTTCTTCCATACATGGATGTAAAAGCAACAAGCAATGGCTTTTGACAAGCCCTCCAAAAATTGACCCTTTTTATTAGCAGATGCCTGCCGGGGTTCTTCCATACATGGATGTAAAAGCAACAAGCAATGACTTTTGACAAGCCCTCCAAAAATGTACCCTTTTTTTGGCAGATGCCTGCCGGGGTTCTTCCATACATAGATGTAAAAGCAACAAGCAATGGCTTTTGACAAGCCCTCCAAAAATTGACCCTTTTTAGTGGCAGATGCCTTTCCCGGGGTTCTTCCATACATAGATGTAAAAGCAACAAGCAATGGCTTTTGACAAGCCCTCCAAAAATTGACCCTTTTTAGTGGCAGATGCCTGCCGGGGTTCTTCCATACATGGATGTAAAAGCAACAAGCAATGGCTTTTGACAAGCCCTCCAAAAATTTACCCTTTTTTTGGCAGATGCCTGCCGGGGTTCTTCCATAGATAGATGTAAAAGCAACAAGCAATGGCTTTTGACAAGCCCTCCAAAAATTGACCCTTTTTATTGGCAGATGCCTGCCGGGGTTCTTCCATACATGGATGTAAAAGCAACAAGCAATGGCTTTTGACAAGCCCTCCAAAAATTTACCCTTTTTTTGGCAGATGCCTGCCGGGGTTCTTCCATACATGAATGTAAAAGCAACAAGCAATGGCTTTTCACAAGCCCTCCAAAAATTGACCCTTTTTATTGGCAGATGCCTGCCGGGGTTCTTCCATATATAGATGTAAAAGCAACAAAGCAATGGCTTTTCACAAGCCCTCCAAAAATTGACCCTTTTTATTGGCAGATGCCTGCCGGGGGTTCTTCCATACATGGATGTAAAAGCAACAAGCAATGGCTTTTGACAAGCCCTCCAAAAATGTACCCTTTTAATTGGCAGATGCCTGCCGGGGTTCTTCCATACATAGATGTAAAAGCAACAAGCAATGGCTTTTGACAAGCCCTCCAAAAATTTACCCTTTTTAGTGGCAGATGCCTGCCGGGGTTCTTCCATACATGGATGTAAAAGCAACAAGCAATGGCTTTTGACAAGCCCTCCAAAAATTGACCCTTTTTAGTGGCAGATGCCTGCCGGGGTTCTTCCATAGATAGATGTAAAAGCAACAAGCAATGGCTTTTGATAAGCCCTCCAAAAATTGACCCTTTTTATTGGCGATGCCTGCCGGGGTTCTTCCATACATGGATGTAAAAGCAACAAGCAATGGCTTTTGACAAGCCCTCCAAAAATGTACCCTTTTTTTGGCAAATGCCTGCCGGGGTTCTTCCATACATAGATGTAAAAGCAACAAGCAATGGCTTTTGACAAGCCCTCCAAAAATTTACCCCTTTTATTGGCAGATGCCTGCCGGGGTTCTTCCATACATGAATGTAAAAGCAACTAGCAATGGCTTTTCACAAGCCCTCCAAAAATTGACCCTTTCTATTGGCAGATGCCTGCCGGGGTTCTTCCATACATGAATGTAAAAGCAACAAGCAATGGCTTTTGACAAGCCCTCCAAAAATTGACCCTTTTTTTGGCAGATGCCTGCCGGGGTTCTTCCATACATAGATGTAAAAGCAACAAGCAATGGCTTTTGACAAGCCCTCCAAAAATGGACCCTTTTTAGTGGCAGATGCCTGCCGGGGTTCTTCCATACATGGATGTAAAAGCAACAAGCAATGGCTTTTGACAAGCCCTCCAAAAATTGACCCTTTTTTTTGGCAGATGCCTGCCGGGGTTCTTCCATACATAGATGTAAAAGCAACAAGCAATGGCTTTTGACAAGCTCTCCATAAATTGACCCTTTTTATTGGCAGATGCCTGCCGGGGTTCTTCCATACATAGATGTAAAAGCAAAAAGCAATGGCTTTTGACAAGCCCTCCAAAAATTGACCCTTTTTATTGGCAGATGCCTGCCGGGGTTCTTCCATACATTGATGTAAAAGCAACAAGCAATGGCTTTTGACAAGCCCTCCAAAAATTGACCCTTTTTTTGGCAGATGCCTGCCGGGGTTCTTCCATACATAGATGTAAAAGCAACAAGAAATGGCTTTTGACAAGCCGTCCAAAAATTGACCCTTTTTATTGGCAGATGCCTGCCGGGGTTCTTCCATACATAGATGTAAAAGCAACAAGCAATGGCTTTTGACAAGCACTCCAAAAATTTACCCTTTTTTTGGCAGATGCCTGCCGGGGTTCTTCCATACATGGATGTAAAAGCAACAAGCAATGGCTTTTGACAAGCCCTCCAAAAATTGACCCTTTTTATTGGCAGATGCCTGCCGGGGTTCTTCCATACATGGATGTAAAAGCAACAAGCAATGGCTTTTGACAAGCCCTCCAAAAATTGACCCTTTTTTTTGGCAGATGCCTGCCGGGGTTCTTCCATACATGAATGTAAAAGCAAGAAGCAATGGCTTTTCACAAGCCCTCCAAAAATTGACCCTTTTTATTGGCAGATGCCTGCCGGGGTTCTACCATACATGGATGTAAAAGCAACAAGCAATGGCTTTTGACAAGCACTCCAAAAATTGACCCTTTTTATTGGCAGATGCCTGCCGGGGTTCTTCCATACATAGATGTAAAAGCAACAAGCAATGGCTTTTGACAAGCACTCCAAAAATTGACCCTTTTTATTGGCAGATGCCTGCCGGGGTTCTTCCATACATGGATGTAAAAGCAACAAGCAATGGCTTTTGACAAGCCCTCCAAAAATGTACCCTTTTAATTGGCAGATGCCTGCCGGGGTTCTTCCATACATAGATGTAAAAGCAACAAGCAATGGCTTTTGACAAGCCCTCCAAAAATTGACCCTTTTTAGTGGCAGATGCCTGCCGGGGTTCTTCCATACATGGATGTAAAAGCAACAAGCAATGGCTTTTGACAAGCCCTCCAAAAATTGACCCTTTTTAGTGGCAGATGCCTGCCGGGGTTCTTCCATACATGGATGTAAAAGAAACAAGCAATGGCTTTTGACAAGCCCTCCAAAAATTGACCCTTTTTTTTTGGCAGATGCCTGCCGGGGTTCTTCCATACATAGATGTAAAAGCAACAAGCAATGGCTTTTGACAAGCTCTCCATAAATTGACCCTTTTTATTGGCAGATGCCTGCCGGGGTTCTTCCATACATAGATGTAAAAGCAAAAAGCAATGGCTTTTGACAAGCCCTCCAAAAATTGACCCTTTTTATTGGCAGATGCCTGCCGGGGTTCTTCCATACATTGATGTAAAAGCAACAAGCAATGGCTTTTGACAAGCCCTCCAAAAATTGACCCTTTTTTTGGCAGATGCCTGCCGGGGTTCTTCCATACATGAATGTAAAAGCAACAAGCAATGGCTTTTGACAAGCCCTCCAAAAATGTACCCTTTTTTTGGCAGATGCCTGCCGGGGTTCTTCCATACATAGATGTAAAAGCAACAAGCAATGGCTTTTGACAAGCCCTCCAAAAATTTACCCTTTTTAGTGGCAGATGCCTGCCGGGGTTCTTCCATACATGGATGTAAAAGCAACAAGCAATGGCTTTTGACAAGCCCTCCAAAAATTGACCCTTTTTATTGGCAGATGCCTGCCGGGGTTCTTCCATACATGGATGTAAAAGCAACAAGCAATGGCTTTTGACAAGCCCTCCAAAAATTTACCCTTTTTTTTGGCAGATGCCTTCCGGGGTTCTTCCATACATGAATGTAAAAGCAACAAGCAATGGCTTTTCACAAGCCCTCCAAAAATTTACCCTTTTTATTGGCAGATGCCTGCCGGGGTTCTTCCATACATAGATGTAAAAGCAACAAGCAATGGCTTTTGACAAGCCCTCCAAAAATTTACCCCTTTTATTGGCAGATGCCTGCCGGGGTTCTTCCATACATAGATGTAAAAGCAACAAGCAATGGCTTTTGACAAGCCCTCCAAAAATGTACCCTTTTTATTGGCAGATGCCTGCCGGGGTTCTTCCATACATGGATGTAAAAGCAACAAGCAATGGCTTTTGACAAGCCCTCCAAAAATTGACCCTTTTTTTTGGCAGATGCCTTCCGGGGTTCTTCCATACATGAATGTAAAAGCAACAAGCAATGGCTTTTCACAAGCCCTCCAAAAATTTACCCTTTTTATTGGCAGATGCCTGCCGGGGTTCTTCCATACATAGATGTAAAAGCAACAAGCAATGGCTTTTGACAAGCCCTCCAAAAATTGACCCTTTTTATTGGCAGATGCCTGCCGGGGTTCTTCCATACATGGATGTAAAAGCAACAAGCAATGGCTTTTGACAAGCCCTCCAAAAATGTACCCTTTTTTTGGCAGATGCCTGCCGGGGTTCTTCCATACATAGATGTAAAAGCAACAAGCAATGGCTTTTGACAAGCCCTCCAAAAATTGACCCTTTTTAGTGGCAGATGCCTGCCGGGGTTCTTCCATACATGGATGTAAAAGCAACAAGCAATGGCTTTTGACAAGCCCTCCAAAAATTGACCCTTTTTTGTGGCAGATGCCTGCCGGGGTTCTTCCATAGATAGATGTAAAAGCAACAAGCAATGGCTTTTGACAAGCCCTCCAAAAATTGACCCTTTTTATTGGCAGATGCCTGCCGGGGTTCTTCCATACATGGATGTAAAAGCAACAAGCAATGGCTTTTGACAAGCCCTCCAAAAATTTACCCTTTTTTTGGCAAATGCCTGCCGGGGTTCTTCCATACATAGATGTAAAAGCAACAAGCAATGGCTTTTGACAAGCCCTCCAAAAATTTACCCCTTTTATTGGCAGATGCCTGCCGGGGTTCTTCCATACATGAATGTAAAAGCAACAAGCAATGGCTTTTCACAAGCCCTCCAAAAATTGACCCTTTCTATTGGCAGATGCCTGCCGGGGTTCTTCCATACATAGTTGTAAAAGCAACAAGCAATGGCTTTTGACAAGCCCTCCAAAAATGTACCCTTTTTTTGGCAGATGCCTGCCGGGGTTCTTCCATAGATAGATGTAAAAGCAACAAGCAATGGCTTTTGACAAGCCCTCCAAAAATTGACCCTTTTTATTGGCAGATGCCTGCCGGGGTTCTTCCATACATGGATGTAAAAGCAACAAGCAATGGCTTTTGACAAGCCCTCCAAAAATTTACCCTTTTTTTGGCAGATGCCTGCCGGGGTTCTTCCATACATGGATGTAAAAGCAACAAGCAATGGCTTTTGACAAGCCCTCCAAAAATTGACCCTTTTTATTGGCAGATGCCTGCCGGGGTTCTTCCATACATGGATGTAAAAGCAACAAGCAATGGCTTTTGACAAGCCCTCCAAAAATTGACCCTTTTTATTGGCAGATACCTGCCGGGGTTCTTCCATACATGGATGTAAAAGCAACAAGCAATGGCTTTTGACAAGCCCTCCAAAAATTGACCCTTTTTTTTGGCAGATGCCTGCCGGGGTTCTTCCATACATGAATGTAAAAGCAACAAGCAATGGCTTTTCACAAGCCCTCCAAAAATTGACCCTTTTTTTGGCAGATGCCTGCCGGGGTTCTTCCATACATAGATGTAAAAGCAACAAAGCAATGGCTTTTGACAAGCACTCCAAAAATTGACCCTTTTTATTGGCAGATGCCTGCCGGGGTTCTTCCATACATGGATGTAAAAGCAACAAGCAATGGCTTTTGACAAGCCCTCCAAAAATGTACCCTTTTAATTGGCAGATGCCTGCCGGGGTTCTTCCATACATAGATGTAAAAGCAACAAGCAATGGCTTTTGACAAGCCCTCCAAAAATTGACCCTTTTTAGTGGCAGATGCCTGCCGGGGTTCTTCCATACATGGATGTAAAAGCAACAAGCAATGGCTTTTGACAAGCCCTCCAAAAATTGACCCTTTTTAGTGGCAGATGCCTGCCGGGGTTCTTCCATAGATAGATGTAAAAGCAACAAGCAATGGCTTTTGATAAGCCCTCCAAGAATTGACCCTTTTTATTGGCAGATGCCTGCCGGGGTTCTTCCATAGATAGATGTAAAAGCAACAAGCAATGGCTTTTGATAAGCCCTCCAAGAATTGACCCTTTTTATTGGCAGATGCCTGCCGGGGTTCTTCCATACATGGATGTAAAAGCAACAAGCAATGGCTTTTGACAAGCCCTCCAAAAATGTACCCTTTTTTTGGCAAATGCCTGCCGGGGTTCTTCCATACATAGATGTAAAAGCAACAAGCAATGGCTTTTGACAAGCCCTCCAAAAATTTACCCCTTTTATTGGCAGATGCCTGCCGGGGTTCTTCCATACATGAATGTAAAAGCAACAAGCAATGGCTTTTCACAAGCCCTCCAAAAATTGACCCTTTCTATTGGCAGATGCCTGCCGGGGTTCTTCCATACATGAATGTAAAAGCAACAAGCAATGGCTTTTGACAAGCCCTCCAAAAATTGACCCTTTTTTTGGCAGATGCCTGCCGGGGTTCTTCCATACATAGATGTAAAAGCAACAAGCAATGGCTTTTGACAAGCCCTCCAAAAATGGACCCTTTTTATTGGAAGATGCCTGCCGGGGTTCTTCCATACATGGATGTAAAAGCAACAAGCAATGGCTTTTGACAAGCCCTCCAAAAATTGACCCTTTTTATTGGCAGATGCCTGCCGGGGTTCTTCCATACATAGATGTAAAAGCAACAAGCAATGGCTTTTGACAAGCTCTCCATAAATTGACCCTTTTTATTGGCAGATGCCTGCCGGGGTTCTTCCATACATAGATGTAAAAGCAAAAAGCAATGGCTTTTGACAAGCCCTCCAAAAATTGACCCTTTTTATTGGCAGATGCCTGCCGGGGTTCTTCCATACATTGATGTAAAAGCAACAAGCAATGGCTTTTGACAAGCCCTCCAAAAATTGACCCTTTTTTTGGCAGATGCCTGCCGGGGTTCTTCCATACATAGATGTAAAAGCAACAAGCAATGGCTTTTGACAAGCCCTCCAAAAATTGACCCTTTTTAGTGGCAGATGCCTGCCGGGGTTCTTCCATACATGGATGTAAAAGCAACAAGCAATGGCTTTTGACAAGCCCTCCAAAAATTGACCCTTTTTTTGGCAGATGCCTGCCGGGGTTCTTCCATACATAGATGTAAAAGCAACAAGCAATGGCTTTTGACAAGCCCTCCAAAAATTGACCCTTTTTAGTGGCAGATGCCTGCCGGGGTTCTTCCATACATGAATGTAAAAGCAACAAGCAATGGCTTTTCACAAGCCCTCCAAAAATTTACCCTTTTTATTGGCAGATGCCTGCCGGGGTTCTTCCATACATAGATGTAAAAGCATCAAGCAATGGCTTTTGACAAGCCCTCCAAAAATGTACCCTTTTTTTTGGCAGATGCCTGCCGGTGTTCTTCCATACATAGATGTAAAAACAAAAAGCAATGGATTTTGACAAGCCCTCCAAAAATTGACCCTTTTTATTGGCAGATGCCTGCCGGGGTTCTTCCATACATGGATGTAAAAGCAACAAGCAATGGCTTTTGACAAGCCCTCCAAAAATTGACCCTTTCTATTGGCAGATGCCTGCCGGGGTTCTTCCATACATGAATGTAAAAGCAACAAGCAATGGCTTTTGACAAGCCCTCCAAAAATTGACCCTTTTTTTGGCAGATGCCTGCCGGGGTTCTTCCATACATAGATGTAAAAGCAACAAGCAATGGCTTTTGACAAGCCCTCCAAAAATGGACCCTTTTTATTGGAAGATGCCTGCCGGGGTTCTTCCATACATGGATGTAAAAGCAACAAGCAATGGCTTTTGACAAGCCCTCCAAAAATTGACCCTTTTTATTGGCAGATGCCTGCCGGGGTTCTTCCATACATAGATGTAAAAGCAACAAGCAATGGCTTTTGACAAGCTCTCCATAAATTGACCCTTTTTATTGGCAGATGCCTGCCGGGGTTCTTCCATACATAGATGTAAAAGCAAAAAGCAATGGCTTTTGACAAGCCCTCCAAAAATTGACCCTTTTTATTGGCAGATGCCTGCCGGGGTTCTTCCATACATTGATGTAAAAGCAACAAGCAATGGCTTTTGACAAGCCCTCCAAAAATTGACCCTTTTTTTGGCAGATGCCTGCCGGGGTTCTTCCATACATAGATGTAAAAGCAACAAGCAATGGCTTTTGACAAGCCCTCCAAAAATTGACCCTTTTTAGTGGCAGATGCCTGCCGGGGTTCTTCCATACATGGATGTAAAAGCAACAAGCAATGGCTTTTGACAAGCCCTCCAAAAATTGACCCTTTTTTTGGCAGATGCCTGCCGGGGTTCTTCCATACATAGATGTAAAAGCAACAAGCAATGGCTTTTGACAAGCCCTCCAAAAATTGACCCTTTTTAGTGGCAGATGCCTGCCGGGGTTCTTCCATACATGAATGTAAAAGCAACAAGCAATGGCTTTTCACAAGCCCTCCAAAAATTTACCCTTTTTATTGGCAGATGCCTGCCGGGGTTCTTCCATACATAGATGTAAAAGCATCAAGCAATGGCTTTTGACAAGCCCTCCAAAAATGTACCCTTTTTTTTGGCAGATGCCTGCCGGTGTTCTTCCATACATAGATGTAAAAACAAAAAGCAATGGATTTTGACAAGCCCTCCAAAAATTGACCCTTTTTATTGGCAGATGCCTGCCGGGGTTCTTCCATACATGGATGTAAAAGCAACAAGCAATGGCTTTTGACAAGCCCTCCAAAAATTTACCCTTTTTATTGGCAGATGCCTGCCGGGGTTCTTCCATAGATAGATGTAAAAGCAACAAGCAATGGCTTTTGACAAGCCCTCCAAAAATTGACCCTTTTTATTGGCAGATGCCTGCCGGGGTTCTTCCATACATGGATGTAAAAGCAACAAGCAATGGCTTTTGACAAGCCCTCCAAAAATTTACCCTTTTTTTGGCAGATGCCTGCCGGGGTTCTTCCATACATGGATGTAAAAGCAACAAGCAATGACTTTTGACAAGCCCTCCAAAAATGTACCCTTTTTTTGGCAGATGCCTGCCGGGGTTCTTCCATACATAGATGTAAAAGCAACAAGCAATGGCTTTTGACAAGCCCTCCAAAAATTGACCCTTTTTAGTGGCAGATGCCTTTCCCGGGGTTCTTCCATACATAGATGTAAAAGCAACAAGCAATGGCTTTTGACAAGCCCTCCAAAAATTGACCCTTTTTAGTGGCAGATGCCTGCCGGGGTTCTTCCATACATGGATGTAAAAGCAACAAGCAATGGCTTTTGACAAGCCCTCCAAAAATTGACCCTTTTTATTGGCAGATGCCTGCCGGGGTTCTTCCATACATGGATGTAAAAGCAACAAGCAATGGCTTTTGACAAGCCCTCCAAAAATTTACCCTTTTTTTGGCAAATGCCTGCCGGGGTTCTTCCATACATAGATGTAAAAGCAACAAGCAATGGCTTTTGACAAGCCCTCCAAAAATGTACCCTTTTTTTGGCAGATGCCTGCCGGGGTTCTTCCATAGATAGATGTAAAAGCAACAAGCAATGGCTTTTGACAAGCCCTCCAAAAATTGACCCTTTTTATTGGCAGATGCCTGCCGGGGTTCTTCCATACATGGATGTAAAAGCAACAAGCAATGGCTTTTGACAAGCCCTCCAAAAATTTACCCTTTTTTTGGCAGATGCCTGCCGGGGTTCTTCCATACATGGATGTAAAAGCAACAAGCAATGGCTTTTGACAAGCCCTCCAAAAATTGACCCTTTTTATTGGCAGATGCCTGCCGGGGTTCTTCCATACATGGATGTAAAAGCAACAAGCAATGGCTTTTGACAAGCCCTCCAAAAATTGACCCTTTTTATTGGCAGATACCTGCCGGGGTTCTTCCATACATGGATGTAAAAGCAACAAGCAATGGCTTTTGACAAGCCCTCCAAAAATTGACCCTTTTTTTTGGCAGATGCCTGCCGGGGTTCTTCCATACATGAATGTAAAAGCAACAAGCAATGGCTTTTCACAAGCCCTCCAAAAATTGACCCTTTTTTTGGCAGATGCCTGCCGGGGTTCTTCCATACATAGATGTAAAAGCAACAAAGCAATGGCTTTTGACAAGCACTCCAAAAATTGACCCTTTTTATTGGCAGATGCCTGCCGGGGTTCTTCCATACATGGATGTAAAAGCAACAAGCAATGGCTTTTGACAAGCCCTCCAAAAATGTACCCTTTTAATTGGCAGATGCCTGCCGGGGTTCTTCCATACATAGATGTAAAAGCAACAAGCAATGGCTTTTGACAAGCCCTCCAAAAATTGACCCTTTTTAGTGGCAGATGCCTGCCGGGGTTCTTCCATACATGGATGTAAAAGCAACAAGCAATGGCTTTTGACAAGCCCTCCAAAAATTGACCCTTTTTAGTGGCAGATGCCTGCCGGGGTTCTTCCATAGATAGATGTAAAAGCAACAAGCAATGGCTTTTGATAAGCCCTCCAAGAATTGACCCTTTTTATTGGCAGATGCCTGCCGGGGTTCTTCCATAGATAGATGTAAAAGCAACAAGCAATGGCTTTTGATAAGCCCTCCAAGAATTGACCCTTTTTATTGGCAGATGCCTGCCGGGGTTCTTCCATACATGGATGTAAAAGCAACAAGCAATGGCTTTTGACAAGCCCTCCAAAAATGTACCCTTTTTTTGGCAAATGCCTGCCGGGGTTCTTCCATACATAGATGTAAAAGCAACAAGCAATGGCTTTTGACAAGCCCTCCAAAAATTTACCCCTTTTATTGGCAGATGCCTGCCGGGGTTCTTCCATACATGAATGTAAAAGCAACAAGCAATGGCTTTTCACAAGCCCTCCAAAAATTGACCCTTTCTATTGGCAGATGCCTGCCGGGGTTCTTCCATACATGAATGTAAAAGCAACAAGCAATGGCTTTTGACAAGCCCTCCAAAAATTGACCCTTTTTTTGGCAGATGCCTGCCGGGGTTCTTCCATACATAGATGTAAAAGCAACAAGCAATGGCTTTTGACAAGCCCTCCAAAAATGGACCCTTTTTATTGGAAGATGCCTGCCGGGGTTCTTCCATACATGGATGTAAAAGCAACAAGCAATGGCTTTTGACAAGCTCTCCATAAATTGACCCTTTTTATTGGCAGATGCCTGCCGGGGTTCTTCCATACATAGATGTAAAAGCAAAAAGCAATGGCTTTTGACAAGCCCTCCAAAAATTGACCCTTTTTATTGGCAGATGCCTGCCGGGGTTCTTCCATACATTGATGTAAAAGCAACAAGCAATGGCTTTTGACAAGCCCTCCAAAAATTGACCCTTTTTTTGGCAGATGCCTGCCGGGGTTCTTCCATACATAGATGTAAAAGCAACAAGCAATGGCTTTTGACAAGCCGTCCAAAAATTGACCCTTTTTATTGGCAGATGCCTGCCGGGGTTCTTCCATACATAGATGTAAAAGCAACAAGCAATGGCTTTTGACAAGCACTCCAAAAATTTACCCTTTTTTTGGCAGATGCCTGCCGGGGTTCTTCCATACATGGATGTAAAAGCAACAAGCAATGGCTTTTGACAAGCCCTCCAAAAATTGACCCTTTTTATTGGCAGATGCCTGCCGGGGTTATTCCATACATGGATGTAAAAGCAACAAGCAATGGCTTTTGACAAGCCCTCCAAAAATTGACCCTTTTTATTGGCAGATGCCTGCCGGGGTTCTTCCATACATGGATGTAAAAGCAACAAGCAATGGCTTTTGACAAGCCCTCCAAAAATTGACCCTTTTATTGGCAGATGCCTGCCGGGGTTCTTCCATACATGAATGTAAAAGCAAGAAGCAATGGCTTTTCACAAGCCCTCCAAAAATTGACCCTTTTTATTGGCAGATGCCTGCCGGGGTTCTTCCATACATAGATGTAAAAGCAACAAGCAATGGCTTTTGACAAGCACTCCAAAAATTGACCCTTTTTATTGGCAGATGCCTGCCGGGGTTCTTCCATACATGGATGTAAAAGCAACAAGCAATGGCTTTTGACAAGCCCTCCAAAAATGTACCCTTTTAATTGGCAGATGCCTGCCGGGGTTCTTCCATACATAGATGTAAAAGCAACAAGCAATGGCTTTTGACAAGCCCTCCAAAAATTGACCCTTTTTAGTGGCAGATGCCTGCCGGGGTTCTTCCATACATGGATTTAAAAGCAACAAGCAATGGCTTTTGACAAGCCCTCCAAAAATGTACCCTTTTTTTGGCAAATGCCTGCCGGGGTTCTTCCATACATAGATGTAAAAGCAACAAGCAATGGCTTTTGACAAGCCCTCCAAAAATTGACCCTTTTTATTAGCAGATGCCTGCCGGGGTTCTTCCATACATGGATGTAAAAGCAACAAGCAATGGCTTTTGACAAGCCCTCCAAAAATTGACCCTTTGTATTGGCAGATGCCTGCCGGGGTTCTTCCATACATGGATGTAAAAGCAACAAGCAATGACTTTTGACAAGCCCTCCAAAAATGTACCCTTTTTTTGGCAGATGCCTGCCGGGGTTCTTCCATACATAGATGTAAAAGCAACAAGCAATGGCTTTTGACAAGCCCTCCAAAAATTGACCCTTTTTAGTGGCAGATGCCTGCCGGGGTTCTTCCATACATGGATTTAAAAGCAACAAGCAATGGCTTTTGACAAGCCCTCCAAAAATTTACCCTTTTTTTGGCAAATGCCTGCCGGGGTTCTTCCATACATAGATGTAAAAGCAACAAGCAATGGCTTTTGACAAGCCCTCCAAAAATTTACCCCTTTTATTGGCAGATGCCTGCCGGGGTTCTTCCATACATGAATGAAAAAGCAACAAGCAATGGCTTTTGACAAGCCCTCCAAAAATTGACCCTTTCTACTGGCAGATGCATGCCGGGGTTCTTCCATACATAGTTGTAAAAGCAAGAAGCAATGGCTTTTGACAAGCCCTCCAAAAATTGACCCTTTTTTTGGCAGATGCCTGCCGGGGTTCTTCCATACATGGATGTAAAAGCAACAAGCAATGGCTTTTGACAAGCCCTCCAAAAATGTACCCTTTTTTTTGGCAGATGCCTGCCGGTGTTCTTCCATACATAGATGTAAAAGCAAAAAGCAATGGCTTTTGACAAGCCCTCCAAAAATTGACCCTTTTTATTGGCAGATGCCTGCCGGGGTTCTTCCATACATGGATGTAAAAGCAACAAGCAATGGCTTTTGACAAGCCCTCCAAAAATGTACCCTTTTTTTTGGCAGATGCCTGCCGGTGTTCTTCCATACATAGATGTAAAAGCAACAAGCAATGGCTTTTGACAAGCACTCCAAAAATTTACCCTTTTTTTGGCAGATGCCTGCCGGGGTTCTTCCATACATAGATGTAAAAGCAACAAGCAATGGCTTTTGACAAGCCCTCCAAAAATTTACCCTTTTTTTGGCAGATGCCTGCCGGCGTTCTTCCATACATGGATGTAAAAGCAACAAGCAATGGCTTTTGACAAGCCCTCCAAAAATTGACCCTTTTTATTGGCAGATGCCTGCCGGGGTTATTCCATACATGGATGTAAAAGCAACAAGCAATGGCTTTTGACAAGCCCTCCAAAAATTGACCCTTTTTATTGGCAGATGCCTGCCGGGGTTCTTCCATACATGGATGTAAAAGCAACAAGCAATGGCTTTTGACAAGCCCTCCAAAAATTGACCCTTTTTTTTGGCAGATGCCTGCCGGGGTTCTTCCATACATGAATGTAAAAGCAAGAAGCAATGGCTTTTCACAAGCCCTCCAAAAATTGACCCTTTTTATTGGCAGATGCCTGCCGGGGTTCTTCCATACATAGATGTAAAAGCAACAAGCAATGGCTTTTGACAAGCCCTCCAAAAATTGACCCTTTTTAGTGGCAGATGCCTGCCGGGGTTCTTCCATACATGGATTTAAAAGCAACAAGCAATGGCTTTTGACAAGCCCTCCAAAAATTTACCCTTTTTTTGGCAAATGCCTGCCGGGGTTCTTCCATACATAGATGTAAAAGCAACAAGCAATGGCTTTTGACAAGCCCTCCAAAAATTGACCCTTTTTATTAGCAGATGCCTGCCGGGGTTCTTCCATACATGGATGTAAAAGCAACAAGCAATGACTTTTGACAAGCCCTCCAAAAATGTACCCTTTTTTTGGCAGATGCCTGCCGGGGTTCTTCCATACATAGATGTAAAAGCAACAAGCAATGGCTTTTGACAAGCCCTCCAAAAATTGACCCTTTTTAGTGGCAGATGCCTGCCGGGGTTCTTCCATACATGGATTTAAAAGCAACAAGCAATGGCTTTTGACAAGCCCTCCAAAAATTTACCCTTTTTTTGGCAAATGCCTGCCAGGGTTCTTCCATACATAGATGTAAAAGCAACAAGCAATGGCTTTTGACAAGCCCTCCAAAAATTTACCCCTTTTATTGGCAGATGCCTGCCGGGGTTCTTCCATACATGAATGAAAAAGCAACAAGCAATGGCTTTTGACAAGCCCTCCAAAAATTGACCCTTTCTACTGGCAGATGCATGCCGGGGTTCTTCCATACATAGTTGTAAAAGCAAGAAGCAATGGCTTTTGACAAGCCCTCCAAAAATTGACCCTTTTTTTGGCAGATGCCTGCCGGGGTTCTTCCATACATGGATGTAAAAGCAACAAGCAATGGCTTTTGACAAGCCCTCCAAAAATGTACCCTTTTTTTTGGCAGATGCCTGCCGGTGTTCTTCCATACATAGATGTAAAAGCAAAAAGCAATGGCTTTTGACAAGCCCTCCAAAAATTGACCCTTTTTATTGGCAGATGCCTGCCGGGGTTCTTCCATACATGGATGTAAAAGCAACAAGCAATGGCTTTTGACAAGCCCTCCAAAAATGTACCCTTTTTATTAGCAGATGCCTGCCGGGGTTCTTCCATACATGGATGTAAAAGCAACAAGCAATGACTTTTGACAAGCCCTCCAAAAATGTACCCTTTTTTTGGCAGATGCCTGCCGGGGTTCTTCCATACATAGATGTAAAAGCAACAAGCAATGGCTTTTGACAAGCCCTCCAAAAATGTACCCCTTTTATTGGCAGATGCCTGCCGGGGTTCTTCCATACATGAATGAAAAAGCAACAAGCAATGGCTTTTCACAAGCCCTCCAAAAATTGACCCTTTCTACTGGCAGATGCCTGCCGGGGTTCTTCCATACATAGTTGTAAAAGCAACAAGCAATGGCTTTTGACAAGCCCTCCAAAAATTGACCCTTTTTTTGGCAGATGCCTGCCGGGGTTCTTCCATACATAGATGTAAAAGCAACAAGCAATGGCTTTTGACAAGCCCTCCAAAAATTGACCCTTTTTATTGGCAGATGCCTGCCGGGGTTCTTCCATAGATAGATGTAAAAGCAACAAGCAATGGCTTTTGACAAGCCCTCCAAAAATTGACCCTTTTTATTGGCAGATGCCTGCCGGGGTTCTTCCATACATGGATGTAAAAGCAACAAGCAATGGCTTTTGACAAGCCCTCCAAAAATTGACCCTTTTTATTAGCAGATGCCTGCCGGGGTTCTTCCATACATGGATGTAAAAGCAACAAGCAATGGCTTTTGACAAGCCCTCCAAAAATTTACCCTTTTTATTGGCAGATGCCTGCCGGGGTTCTTCCATACATGGATGTAAAAGCAACAAGCAATGGCTTTTGACAAGCCCTCCAAAAATTGACCCTTTTTATTAGCAGATGCCTGCCGGGGTTCTTCCATACATGGATGTAAAAGCAACAAGCAATGACTTTTGACAAGCCCTCCAAAAATGTACCCTTTTTTTGGCAGATGCCTGCCGGGGTTCTTCCATACATAGATGTAAAAGCAACAAGCAATGGCTTTTGACAAGCCCTCCAAAAATTGACCCTTTTTAGTGGCAGATGCCTGCCGGGGTTCTTCCATACATGGATTTAAAAGCAACAAGCAATGGCTTTTGACAAGCCCTCCAAAAATTTACCCTTTTTTTGGCAAATGCCTGCCGGGGTTCTTCCATACATAGTTGTAAAAGCAACAAGCAATGGCTTTTGACAAGCCCTCCAAAAATTGACCCTTTTTATTGGCAGATGCCTGCCGGGGTTCTTCCATACATGAATGAAAAAGCAACAAGCAATGGCTTTTCACAAGCCCTCCAAAAATTGACCCTTTCTACTGGCAGATGCCTGCCGGGGTTCTTCCATACATAGTTGTAAAAGCAACAAGCAATGGCTTTTGACAAGCCCTCCAAAAATTGACCCTTTTTATTGGCAGATGCCTGCCGGGGTTCTTCCATAGATAGATGTAAAAGCAACAAGCAATGGCTTTTGACAAGCCCTCCAAAAATTAACCCTTTTTATTGGCAGATGCCTGCCGGGGTTCTTCCATACATGGATGTAAAAGCAACAAGCAATGGCTTTTGACAAGCCCTCCAAAAATTGACCCTTTTTAGTGGCAGATGCCTGCCGGGGTTCTTCCATACATGGATTTAAAAGCAACAAGCAATGGCTTTTGACAAGCCCTCCAAAAATTTACCCTTTTTTTGGCAAATGCCTGCCGGGGTTCTTCCATACATAGATGTAAAAGCAACAAGCAATGGCTTTTGACAAGCCCTCCAAAAATGTACCCCTTTTATTGGCAGATGCCTGCCGGGGTTCTTCCATACATGAATGAAAAAGCAACAAGCAATGGCTTTTCACAAGCCCTCCAAAAATTGACCCTTTCTACTGGCAGATGCCTGCCGGGGTTCTTCCATACATAGTTGTAAAAGCAACAAGCAATGGCTTTTGACAAGCCCTCCAAAAATTGACCCTTTTTTTGGCAGATGCCTGCCGGGGTTCTTCCATACATAGATGTAAAAGCAACAAGCAATGGCTTTTGACAAGCCCTCCAAAAATTGACCCTTTTTATTGGCAGATGCCTGCCGGGGTTCTTCCATACATGGATGTAAAAGCAACAAGCAATGGCTTTTGACAAGCCCTCCAAAAATTTACCCTTTTTTTGGCAGATGCCTGCCGGGGTTCTTCCATACATAGATGTAAAAGCAACAAGCAATGGCTTTTGACAAGCCCTCCAAAAATTTACCCTTTTTATTGGCAGATGCCTGCCGGGGTTCTTCCATACATGGATGTAAAAGCAACAAGCAATGGCTTTTGACAAGCCCTCCAAAAATTTACCCTTTTTATTGGCAGATGCCTGCCGGGGTTCTTCCATACATGGATGTAAAAGCAACAAGCAATGGCTTTTGACAAGCCCTCCAAAAATTGACCCTTTTTATTAGCAGATGCCTGCCGGGGTTCTTCCATACATGGATGTAAAAGCAACAAGCAATGGCTTTTGACAAGCCCTCCAAAAATTGACCCTTTTTTTGGCAGATGCCTGCCGGGGTTCTTCCATAAATTAATGTAAAAGCAACAAGCAATGGCTTTTCACAAGCCCTCCAAAAATTGACCCTTTTTATTGGCAGATGCCTGCCGGGGTTCTTCCATACATGGATGTAAAAGCAACAAGCAATGGCTTTTGACAAGCCCTCCAAAAATTGACCCTTTTTATTGGCAGATGCCTGCCGGGGTTCTTCCATACATGGATGTAAAAGCAACAAGCAATGGCTTTTGACAAGCCCTCCAAAAATTGACCCTTTTTTTGGCAGATGCCTGCCGGGGTTCTTCCATACATAGATGTAAAAGCAACAAGCAATGGATTTTGACAAGCCCTCCAAAAATTGACCATTTTTATTGTCAGATGCCTGCCGGGGTTCTTCCATAAATTAATGTAAAAGCAACAAGCAATGGCTTTTGACAAGCCCTCCAAAAATTGACCCTTTTTTTTGGCAGATGCCTGCCGGGGTTCTTCCATACATGGATGTAAAAGCAACAAGCAATGGCTTTTGACAAGCCCTCCAAAAATTGACCCTTTTTTTTGGCAGATGCCTGCCGGGGTTCTTCCATACATGGATGTGAAAGCACAAAGCAATGGCTTTTGAGAAGCCCTCCAAAAATGTACCCTTTTTTTGGCAGTTGCCTGCCGGGGTTCTACCATACATGAATGTAAAAGCAACAAGCAATGGCTTTTGACAAGCCCTCCAAAAATTTACCCTTTTTATTGGCAGATGCCTGCCGGGGTTCTTCCATACATGCATGTAAAAGCAACAAGCAATGGCTTTTGACAAGTCCTCCAAAAATGTACCCTTTTTTTTGGCAGATGCCTGCCGGGGTTCTTCCATACATGAATGTAAAAGCAACAAGCAATGGCTTTTGACAAGCCCTCCAAAAATTGACCCTTTTTATTGGCAGATGCCTGCCTGGGTTCTTCCATACATAGATGTAAAAGCAACAAGCAATGGCTTTTGACAAGCCCTCCAAAAATTGACCCTTTTTTTTGGCAGATGCCTGCCGGGGTTCTTCCATACATGGATGTAAAAGCAACAAGCAATGGCTTTTGACAAGCCCTCCAAAAATGTACCCTTTTTATTGGCAGATGCCTGCCGGGGTTCTTCCATACATAGATGTAAAAGCAACAAGCAATGGCTTTTGACAAGCCCTCCAAAAATTGACCCTTTTTATTGGCAGATGCCTGCCGGGGTTCTTCCATAGATAGATGTAAAAGCAACAAGCAATGGCTTTTGACAAGCCCTCCAAAAATTGACCCTTTTTATTGGCAGATGCCTGCCGGGGTTCTTCCATACATGGATGTAAAAGCAACAAGCAATGGCTTTTGACAAGCCCTCCAAAAATGTACCCTTTTTTTGGCAGATGCCTGCCGGGGTTCTTCCATAAATTAATGTAAAAGCAACAAGCAATGGCTTTTCACAAGCCCTCCAAAAATTGACCCTTTTTATTGGCAGATGCCTGCCGGGGTTCTTCCATACATAGATGTAAAAGCAACAAGCAATGGCTTTTGACAAGCCCTCCAAAAATTTACCCTTTTTAGTGGCAGATGCCTGCCGGGGTTCTTCCATACATGGATGTAAAAGCAACAAGCAATGGCTTTTGACAAGCCCTCCAAAAATTTACCCTTTTTTTTGGCAGATGCCTGCCGGGGTTCTTCCATACATGGATGTAAAAGCAACAAGCAATGGCTTTTGACAAGCCCTCCAAAAATGTACCCTTTTTTTGGCAGATGCCTGCCGGGGTTCTTCCATACATGGATGTAAAAGCCACAAGCAATGGCTTTTGACAAGCCCTCCAAAAATTGACCCTTTTTTTTGGCAGATGCCTGCCGGGGTTCTTCCATACATGGATGTAAAAGCAACAAGCAATGGCTTTTGACAAGCCCTCCAAAAATGTACCCTTTTTATTGGCAGATGCCTGCCGGGGTTCTTCCATACATAGATGTAAAAGCAACAAGCAATGGCTTTTGACAAGCCCTCCAAAAATTGACCCTTTTTATTGGCAGATGCCTGCCGGGGTTCTTCCATAGATAGATGTAAAAGCAACAAGCAATGGCTTTTGACAAGCCCTCCAAAAATTGACCCTTTTTATTGGCAGATGCCTGCCGGGGTTCTTCCATACATGGATGTAAAAGCAACAAGCAATGGCTTTTGACAAGCCCTCCAAAAATGTACCCTTTTTTTGGCAGATGCCTGCCGGGGTTCTTCCATAAATTAATGTAAAAGCAACAAGCAATGGCTTTTCACAAGCCCTCCAAAAATTGACCCTTTTTATTGGCAGATGCCTGCCGGGGTTCTTCCATACATAGATGTAAAAGCAACAAGCAATGGCTTTTGACAAGCCCTCCAAAAATTTACCCTTTTTAGTGGCAGATGCCTGCCGGGGTTCTTCCATACATGGATGTAAAAGCAACAAGCAATGGCTTTTGACAAGCCCTCCAAAAATTTACCCTTTTTTTTGGCAGATGCCTGCCGGGGTTCTTCCATACATGGATGTAAAAGCAACAAGCAATGGCTTTTGACAAGCCCTCCAAAAATGTACCCTTTTTTTGGCAGATGCCTGCCGGGGTTCTTCCATACATGGATGTAAAAGCCACAAGCAATGGCTTTTGACAAGCCCTCCAAAAATTGACCCTTTTTATTGGCAGATGCCTGCCGGGGTTCTTCCATACATAGATGTAAAAGCAACAAGCAATGGCTTTTGACAAGCCCTCCAAAAATTGACCCTTTTTATTGGCAGATGCCTGCCGGGGTTCTTCCATAGATAGATGTAAAAGCAACAAGCAATGGCTTTTGACAAGCCCTCCAAAAATTGACCCTTTTTATTGGCAGATGCCTGCCGGGGTTCTTCCATACATAGATGTAAAAGCAACAAGCAATGGCTTTTGACAAGCCCGCCAAAAATTGACCCTTTTTATTGGCAGATGCCTGCCGGGGTTCTTCCATACATAGATGTAAAAGCAACAAGCAATGGCTTTTGACAAGCCCTCCAAAAATGTACCCCTTTTATTGGCAGATGCCTGCCGGGGTTCTTCCATACATGAATGTAAAAGCAACAAGCAATGGCTTTTCACAAGCCCTCCAAAAATTGACCCTTTTTATTGGCAGATGCCTGCCGGGGTTCTTCCATACAAAGATGTAAAGGCAACAAGCATTGGCTTTTGACAAGCCCTCCAAAAATTGACCCTTTTTATTGGCAGATGCCTGCCGGGGTTCTTCCATACATAGATGTAAAAGCAACAAGCAATGGCTTTTGACAAGCCCTCCAAAAATTTACCCTTTTTATTGGCAGATGCCTGCCGGGGTTCTTCCATACATGGATGTAAAAGCAACAAGCAATGGCTTTTGACAAACCCTTCAAAAATTGACCCTTTTTTTTGGCAGATGCCTGCCGGGGTTCTTCCATACATAGATGTAAAAGCAAAAAGCAATGGCTTTTGACAAGCCCTCCAAAAATTGACCCTTTTTTTTGGCAGATGCCTGCCGGGGTTCTTCCATACATGGATGTAAAAGAAACAAGCAATGGCTTTTGACAAGCCCTCCAAAAATGTACCCTTTTTTTGGCAGATGCCTGCCGGGGTTCTACCATACATGAATGTAAAAGCAACAAGCAATGGCTTTTGACAAGCCCTCCAAAAATGTACCCTTTTTATTGGCAGATGCCTGCCGGGGTTCTTCCATACATGGATGTAAAAGCAACAAGCAATGGCTTTTGACAAGCCCTCCAAAAATGTACCCTTTTTTTTGGCAGATGCCTGCCGGGGTTCTTCCATACATAAATGTAAAAGCAACAAGCAATGGCTTTTCACAAGCCCTCCAAAAATTGACCCTTTTTATTGGCACATGCCTGCCGGGGTTCTTCCATACATGGATGTAAAAGCAACAAGCAATGGCTTTTGACAAGCCCTCCAAAAATTGACCCTTTTTATTGGCAGATGCCTGCCGGGGTTCTTCCATACATGAATGTAAAAGCAACAAGCAATGGCTTTTCACAAGCCCTCCAAAAATTGACCCTTTTTATTGGCAGATGCCTGCCGGGGTTCTTCCATACAAAGATGTAAAAGCAACAAGCAATGGCTTTTGACAAGCCCTCCAAAAATTGACCCTTTTTATTGGCAGATGCCTGCCGGGGTTCTTCCATACAAAGATGTAAAAGCAACAAGCATTGGCTTTTGACAAGCCCTCCAAAAATTGACCCTTTTTATTGGCAGATGCCTGCCGGGGTTCTTCCATACATGGATGTAAAAGCAACAAGCAATGGCTTTTGACAAGCCCTCCAAAAATTGACCCTTTTTAGTGGCAGATGCCTGCCGGGGTTCTTCCATACATGGATGTAAAAGCAACAAGCAATGGCTTTTGACAAGCTCTCCAAAAACTGTCCCTTTTTATTGGAAGATGCCTGCCGGGGTTCTTCCATACATAGATGTAAAAGCAACAAGCAATGGCTTTTGACAAGCCCTCCAAAAATTTACCCTTTTTAGTGGCAGATGCCTGCCGGGGTTCTTCCATACATGGATGTAAAAGCAACAAGCAATGGCTTTTGACAAGCCCTCCAAAAATGTACCCTTTTTATTGGCAGATGCCTGCCGGGGTTCTTCCATACATTAATGTAAAAGCAACAAGCAATGGCTTTTGACAAGCCCTCCAAAAATGTACCCCTTTTATTGGCAGATGCCTGCCGGGGTTCTTCCATACATGAATGTAAAAGCAACAAGCAATGGCTTTTGACATGCCCTCCAAAAATTTACCCTTTTTTTGGCAGATGCCTGCCGGGGTTCTTCCATACATAGATGTAAAAGCAACAAGCAATGGCTTTTGACAAGCCCTCCAAAAATGTACCCCTTTTATTGGCAGATGCCTGCCGGGGTTCTTCCATACATGAATGTAAAAGCAACAAGCAATGGCTTTTCACAAGCCCTCCAAAAATTGACCCTTTTTATTGGCAGATGCCTGCCGGGGTTCTTCCATACAAAGATGTAAAAGCAACAAGCATTGGCTTTTGACAAGCCCTTCAAAAATTGACCCTTTTTATTGGCAGATGCCTGCCGGGGTTCTTCCATACATAGATGTAAAAGCAACAAGCAATGGCTTTTGACAAGCCCTCCAAAAATTGACCTTTTTTTTTGGCAGATGCCTGCCGGGGTTCTTCCATACATGGATGTAAAAGAAACAAGCAATGGCTTTTGACAAGCCCTCCAAAAATGTACCCTTTTTTTGGCAGATGCCTGCCGGGGTTCTTCCATACATAGATGTAAAAGCAACAAGCAATGGCTTTTGACAAGCCCTCCAAAAATGTACCCTTTTTATTGGCAGATGCCTGCCGGGGTTCTTCCATACATGGATGTAAAAGCAACAAGCAATGGCTTTTGACAAGCCCTCCAAAAATGTACCCTTTTTTTTGGCAGATGCCTGCCGGGGTTCTTCCATACATGAATGTAAAAGCAACAAGCAATGGCTTTTCACAAGCCCTCCAAAAATTGACCCTTTTTATTGGCAGATGCCTGCCGGGGTTCTTCCATACATGGATGTAAAAGCAACAAGCAATGGCTTTTGACAAGCCCTCCAAAAATTGACCCTTTTTATTGGCAGATGCCTGCCGGGGTTCTTCCATACATGGATGTAAAAGCAACAAGCAATGGCTTTTGACAAGCCCTCCAAAAATGTACCCTTTTTTTGGCAGATGCCTGCCGGGGTTCTTCCATACATGAATGTAAAAGCAACAAGGAATGGCTTTTCACAAGCCCTGAAAAAATTGACCCTTTCTATTGGCAGATGCCTGTCGGGGTTCTTCCATACATGGATGTAAAAGCAACAAGCAATGGCTTTTGACAAGCCCTCCAAAAATTGACCCTTTTTATTGGCAGATGCCTGCCGGGGTTCTTCCATACATGAATGTAAAAGCAACAAGCAATGGCTTTTGACAAGCCCTCCAAAAATTGACCCTTTTTAGTGGCAGATGCCTGCCGGGGTTCTTCCATACATGGATGTAAAAGCAACAAGCAATGGCTTTTGACAAGCTCTCCAAAAACTGTCCCTTTTTATTGGAAGATGCCTGCCGGGGTTCTTCCATACATAGATGTAAAAGCAACAAGCAATGGCTTTTGACAAGCCCTCCAAAAATTTACCCTTTTTAGTGGCAGATGCCTGCCGGGGTTCTTCCATACATGGATGTAAAAGCAACAAGCAATGGCTTTTGACAAGCCCTCCAAAAATGTACCCTTTTTATTGGCAGATGCCTGCCGGGGTTCTTCCATACATTAATGTAAAAGCAACAAGCAATGGCTTTTGACAAGCCCTCCAAAAATGTACCCCTTTTATTGGCAGATGCCTGCCGGGGTTCTTCCATACATGAATGTAAAAGCAACAAGCAATGGCTTTTGACAAGCCCTCCAAAAATGTACCCTTTTTTTGGCAGATGCCTGCCGGGGTTCTACCATACATGAATGTAAAAGCAACAAGCAATGGCTTTTGACAAGCCCTCCAAAAATTTACCCTTTTTTTTGGCAGATGCCTGCCGGGGTTCTTCCATACATGAATGTAAAAGCAACAAGCAATGGCTTTTCACAAGCCCTCCAAAAATTGACCCTTTTTATTGGCACATGCCTGCCTGGGTTCTTCCATACATAGATGTAAAAGCAACAAGCAATGGCTTTTGACAAGCCCTCCAAAAATTGACCCTTTTTTTTGGCAGATGCCTGCCGGGGTTCTTCCATACATGGATGTAAAAGCAACAAGCAATGGCTTTTGACAAGCCCTCCAAAAATTGACCGTTTTTATTGGCAGATGCCTGCCGGGGTTCTTCCATACATGGATGTAAAAGCAACAAGCAATGGCTTTTGACAAGCCCTCCAAAAATGTACCCTTTTTTTGGCAGATGCCTGCCGGGGTTCTTCCATACATGAATGTAAAAGCAACAAGCAATGGCTTTTCACAAGCCCTCCAAAAATTGACCCTTTCTATTGGCAGATGCCTGTCGGGGTTCTTCCATACAAAGATGTAAAAGCAACAAGCATTGGCTTTTGACAAGCCCTCCAAAAATTGACCCTTTTTATTGGCAGATGCCTGCCGGGGTTCTTCCATACATGGATGTAAAAGCAACAAGCAATGGCTTTTGACAAGCTCTCCAAAAACTGTCCCTTTTTATTGGAAGATGCCTGCCGGGGTTCTTCCATACATAGATGTAAAAGCAACAAGCAATGGCTTTTGACAAGCCCTCCAAAAATTTACCCTTTTTAGTGGCAGATGCCTGCCGGGGTTCTTCCATACATGGATGTAAAAGCAACAAGCAATGGCTTTTGACAAGCCCTCCAAAAATGTACCCTTTTTTTGGCAGATGCCTGCCGGGGTTCTTCCATACATAGATGTAAAAGCAACAAGCAATGGCTTTTGACAAGCCCTCCAAAAATGTACCCCTTTTATTGGCAGATGCCTGCCGGGGTTCTTCCATACATGAATGTAAAAGCAACAAGCAATGGCTATTCACAAGCCCTCCAAAAATTGACCCTTTCTATTGGCAGATGCCTGCCGGGGTTCTTCCATACATGGATGTAAAAGCAACAAGCAATGGCTTTTGACAAGCCCTCCAAAAATTGACCCTTTTTATTGGCAGATGCCTGCCGGGGTTCTTCCATACATGGATGTAAAAGCAACAAGCAATGGCTTTTGACAAGCCCTCCAAAAATTGACCCTTTTTATTGGCAGATGCCTGCCGGGGTTCTTCCATACATGGATGTAAAAGCAACAAGCAATGGCTTTTGACAAACCCTCCAAAAATTGACCCTTTTTATTGGCAGATGCCTGCCGGGGTTCTTCCATACATGGATGTAAAAGCAATAAGCAATGGCTTTTGACAAGCCCTCCAAAAATTGACCCTTTTTAGCGGCAGATGCCTGCCGGGGTTCTTCCATACATGAATGTAAAAGCAACAAGCAATGGCTTTTGACAAGCCCTCCAAAAATTGACCCTTTTTTTGGCAGATGCCTGCCGGGGTTCTACCATACATGAATGTAAAAGCAACAAGCAATGACTTTTGACAAGCCCTCCAAAAATTGACCCTTTTTTTTGGCAGATGCCTGCCGGGGTTCTTCCATACATGAATGTAAAAGCAACAAGCAATGGCTTTTCACAAGCCCTCCAAAAATTGACCCTTTTTATTGGTAGATGCCTGCCGGGGTTCTTCCATACATAGATGTAAAAGCAACAAGCAATGGCTTTTGACAAGCTCTCCAAAAACTGTCCCTTTTTATTGGAAGATGCCTGCCGGGGTTCTTCCATACATAGATGTAAAAGCAACAAGCAATTGCTTTTGACAAGCCCTCCAAAAATTGACCCTTTTTATTGGCAGATGCCTGCCGGGGTTCTTCCATACATAGATTTAAAAGCAACAAGCAATGGGTTTTGACAAGCCCTCCAAAAATTGACCCTTTTTATTGGCAGATGCCTGCCGGGGTTCTTCCATACATGGATGTAAAAGCAACAAGCAATGGCTTTTGACAAGCCCTCCAAAAATGTACCCTTTTTTTGGCAGATGCCTGCCGGGGTTCTTCCATACATAGATGTAAAAGCAACAAGCAATGGCTTTTGACAAGCCCTCCAAAAATTGACCCTTTTTATTGGCAGATGCCTGCCGGGGTTCTTCCATACATGGATGTAAAAGCAACAAGCAATGGCTTTTGACAAGCCCTCCAAAAATGTACCCTTTTTTTGGCAGATGCCTGCCGGGGTTCTTCCATACATAGATTTATAAGCAACAAGCAATGGCTTTTGACAAGCCCTCCAAAAATGTACCCTTTTTAGTGGCAGATGCCTGCCGGGGTTCTTCCATAGATAGATGTAAAAGCAACAAGCAATGGCTTTTTACAAGCCCTCCAAAAATGTACCCTTTTTATTGGTAGATGCCTGCCGGGGTTCTTCCATACATTAATGTAAAAGCAACAAGCAATGGCTTTTGACAAGCCCTCCAAAAATGTACCCCTTTTATTGGCAGATGCCTGCCGGGGTTCTTCCATACATGAATGTAAAAGCAACAAGCAATGGCTTTTGACAAGCCCTCCAAAAATGTACCCTTTTTTTGGCAGATGCCTGCCGGGGTTCTACCATACATGAATGTAAAAGCAACAAGCAATGGCTTTTGACAAGCCCTCCAAAAATTTACCCTTTTTTTTGGCAGATGCCTGCCGGGGTTCTTCCATACATGAATGTAAAAGCAACAAGCAATGGCTTTTCACAAGCCCTCCAAAAATTGACCCTTTTTATTGGCACATGCCTGCCTGGGTTCTTCCATACATAGATGTAAAAGCAACAAGCAATGGCTTTTGACAAGCCCTCCAAAAATTGACCCTTTTTTTTGGCAGATGCCTGCCGGGGTTCTTCCATACATGGATGTAAAAGCAACAAGCAATGGCTTTTGACAAGCCCTCCAAAAATTGACCGTTTTTATTGGCAGATGCCTGCCGGGGTTCTTCCATACATGGATGTAAAAGCAACAAGCAATGGCTTTTGACAAGCCCTCCAAAAATGTACCCTTTTTTTGGCAGATGCCTGCCGGGGTTCTTCCATACATGAATGTAAAAGCAACAAGCAATGGCTTTTCACAAGCCCTCCAAAAATTGACCCTTTCTATTGGCAGATGCCTGTCGGGGTTCTTCCATACAAAGATGTAAAAGCAACAAGCATTGGCTTTTGACAAGCCCTCCAAAAATTGACCCTTTTTATTGGCAGATGCCTGCCGGGGTTCTTCCATACATGGATGTAAAAGCAACAAGCAATGGCTTTTGACAAGCTCTCCAAAAACTGTCCCTTTTTATTGGAAGATGCCTGCCGGGGTTCTTCCATACATAGATGTAAAAGCAACAAGCAATGGCTTTTGACAAGCCCTCCAAAAATTTACCCTTTTTAGTGGCAGATGCCTGCCGGGGTTCTTCCATACATGGATGTAAAAGCAACAAGCAATGGCTTTTGACAAGCCCTCCAAAAATGTACCCTTTTTTTGGCAGATGCCTGCCGGGGTTCTTCCATACATAGATGTAAAAGCAACAAGCAATGGCTTTTGACAAGCCCTCCAAAAATGTACCCCTTTTATTGGCAGATGCCTGCCGGGGTTCTTCCATACATGAATGTAAAAGCAACAAGCAATGGCTATTCACAAGCCCTCCAAAAATTGACCCTTTCTATTGGCAGATGCCTGCCGGGGTTCTTCCATACATGGATGTAAAAGCAACAAGCAATGGCTTTTGACAAGCCCTCCAAAAATTGACCCTTTTTATTGGCAGATGCCTGCCGGGGTTCTTCCATACATGGATGTAAAAGCAACAAGCAATGGCTTTTGACAAGCCCTCCAAAAATTGACCCTTTTTATTGGCAGATGCCTGCCGGGGTTCTTCCATACATGGATGTAAAAGCAACAAGCAATGGCTTTTGACAAACCCTCCAAAAATTGACCCTTTTTATTGGCAGATGCCTGCCGGGGTTCTTCCATACATGGATGTAAAAGCAATAAGCAATGGCTTTTGACAAGCCCTCCAAAAATTGACCCTTTTTAGCGGCAGATGCCTGCCGGGGTTCTTCCATACATGAATGTAAAAGCAACAAGCAATGGCTTTTGACAAGCCCTCCAAAAATTGACCCTTTTTTTGGCAGATGCCTGCCGGGGTTCTACCATACATGAATGTAAAAGCAACAAGCAATGACTTTTGACAAGCCCTCCAAAAATTGACCCTTTTTTTTGGCAGATGCCTGCCGGGGTTCTTCCATACATGAATGTAAAAGCAACAAGCAATGGCTTTTCACAAGCCCTCCAAAAATTGACCCTTTTTATTGGTAGATGCCTGCCGGGGTTCTTCCATA
>NW_027463471.1:0-36711 GCF_050947455.1 Rhinoderma darwinii | reverse complement strand
CGATTCAGCTCGTGGCAGCCAGTCTAAAAAACACTATCTTGGACTTCTCTGCATGTTTCCCAGGCGAGCAATTGTCAGCATGTTCAGAACCATGTTTCTGTGAATAACTCCTGAACCGTAAGTCCTAGACGCTCGCTCTTGGCTGCATTCGATTCAGCTCGTGGCAGCCAGTCTAAAAAACACTATCTTGGACTTCTCTGCATGTTTCCCAGGCGAGCAATTGGCAGCATGTTCAGAACCATGTTTCTGTGAATAACTCCTGAACCGTAAGTCCTAGACGCTCGCTCTTGGCTGCATTCGATTCAGCTCGTGGCAGCCAGTCTAAAAAACACTATCTTGGACTTCTCTGCATGTTTCCCAGGCGAGCAATTGGCAGCATGTTCAGAACCATGTTTCTGTGAATAACTCCTGAACCGTAAGTCCTAGACGCTCGCTCTTGGCTGCATTCGATTCAGCTCGTGGCAGCCAGTCTAAAAAACACTATCTTGGACTTCTCTGCATGTTTCCCAGGCGAGCAATTGGCAGCATGTTCAGAACCATGTTTCTGTGAATAACTCCTGAACCGTAAGTCCTAGACGCTCGCTCTTGGCTGCATTCGATTCAGCTCGTGGCAGCCAGTCTAAAAAACACTATCTTGGACTTCTCTGCATGTTCCTAAGGCAAATGTTTCTAAAGCTAATTCTTGAACCGTAAGTCCTAGACGCTCGATCTTGGCGGCATTCGTCTCAGCGCCAGGCAATTAGTATAGGAGCACTGTGTTTGACTTCTCTGGATGTTTCCCAGGCGAGTTATTGACAAGTAAATCCTAGACGCTCGATCTTGGTTATTTTCGCTTTCGCGGCTGGCAGTAAAAGAACCATGTTTCTGTGAATAACTCCTGAACCGTAAGTCCTAGACGCTCGCTCTTGGCTGCATTCGATTCAGCTCGTGGCAGCCAGTCTAAAAAACACTATCTTGGACTTCTCTGCATGTTTCCCAGGCGAGCAATTGGCAGCATGTTCAGAACCATGTTTCTGTGAATAACTCCTGAACCGTAAGTCCTAGACGCTCGCTCTTGGCTGCATTCGATTCAGCTCGTGGCAGCCAGTCTAAAAAACACTATCTTGGACTTCTCTGCATGTTCCTAAGGCAAATGTTTCTAAAGCTAATTCTTGAACCGTAAGTCCTAGACGCTCGATCTTGGCGGCATTCGTCTCAGCGCCAGGCAATTAGTATAGGAGCACTGTGTTTGACTTCTCTGGATGTTTCCCAGGCGAGTTATTGACAAGTAAATCCTAGACGCTCGATCTTGGTTATTTTCGCTTTCGCGGCTGGCAGTAAAAGAACCATGTTTCTGTGAATAACTCCTGAACCGTAAGTCCTAGACGCTCGCTCTTGGCTGCATTCGATTCAGCTCGTGGCAGCCAGTCTAAAAAACACTATCTTGGACTTCTCTGCATGTTTCCCAGGCGAGCAATTGGCAGCATGTTCAGAACCATGTTTCTGTGAATAACTCCTGAACCGTAAGTCCTAGACGCTCGCTCTTGGCTGCATTCGATTCAGCTCGTGGCAGCCAGTCTAAAAAACACTATCTTGGACTTCTCTGCATGTTCCTAAGGCAAATGTTTCTAAAGCTAATTCTTGAACCGTAAGTCCTAGACGCTCGATCTTGGCGGCATTCGTCTCAGCGCCAGGCAATTAGTATAGGAGCACTGTGTTTGACTTCTCTGGATGTTTCCCAGGCGAGCAATTGTCAGCATGTTCAGAACCATGTTTCTGTGAATAACTCCTGAACCGTAAGTCCTAGACGCTCGCTCTTGGCTGCATTCGATTCAGCTCGTGGCAGCCAGTCTAAAAAACACTATCTTGGACTTCTCTGCATGTTTCCCAGGCGAGCAATTGGCAGCATGTTCAGAACCATGTTTCTGTGAATAACTCCTGAACCGTAAGTCCTAGACGCTCGCTCTTGGCTGCATTCGATTCAGCTCGTGGCAGCCAGTCTAAAAAACACTATCTTGGACTTCTCTGCATGTTTCCCAGGCGAGCAATTGGCAGCATGTTCAGAACCATGTTTCTGTGAATAACTCCTGAACCGTAAGTCCTAGACGCTCGCTCTTGGCTGCATTCGATTCAGCTCGTGGCAGCCAGTCTAAAAAACACTATCTTGGACTTCTCTGCATGTTTCCCAGGCGAGCAATTGGCAGCATGTTCAGAACCATGTTTCTGTGAATAACTCCTGAACCGTAAGTCCTAGACGCTCGCTCTTGGCTGCATTCGATTCAGCTCGTGGCAGCCAGTCTAAAAAACACTATCTTGGACTTCTCTGCATGTTCCTAAGGCAAATGTTTCTAAAGCTAATTCTTGAACCGTAAGTCCTAGACGCTCGATCTTGGCGGCATTCGTCTCAGCGCCAGGCAATTAGTATAGGAGCACTGTGTTTGACTTCTCTGGATGTTTCCCAGGCGAGTTATTGACAAGTAAATCCTAGACGCTCGATCTTGGTTATTTTCGCTTTCGCGGCTGGCAGTAAAATAACCATGTTTCTGTGAATAACTCCTGAACCGTAAGTCCTAGACGCTCGCTCTTGGCTGCATTCGATTCAGCTCGTGGCAGCCAGTCTAAAAAACACTATCTTGGACTTCTCTGCATGTTTCCCAGGCGAGCAATTGGCAGCATGTTCAGAACCATGTTTCTGTGAATAACTCCTGAACCGTAAGTCCTAGACGCTCGCTCTTGGCTGCATTCGATTCAGCTCGTGGCAGCCAGTCTAAAAAACACTATCTTGGACTTCTCTGCATGTTCCTAAGGCAAATGTTTCTAAAGCTAATTCTTGAACCGTAAGTCCTAGACGCTCGATCTTGGCGGCATTCGTCTCAGCGCCAGGCAATTAGTATAGGAGCACTGTGTTTGACTTCTCTGGATGTTTCCCAGGCGAGCAATTGTCAGCATGTTCAGAACCATGTTTCTGTGAATAACTCCTGAACCGTAAGTCCTAGACGCTCGCTCTTGGCTGCATTCGATTCAGCTCGTGGCAGCCAGTCTAAAAAACACTATCTTGGACTTCTCTGCATGTTTCCCAGGCGAGCAATTGGCAGCATGTTCAGAACCATGTTTCTGTGAATAACTCCTGAACCGTAAGTCCTAGACGCTCGCTCTTGGCTGCATTCGATTCAGCTCGTGGCAGCCAGTCTAAAAAACACTATCTTGGACTTCTCTGCATGTTTCCCAGGCGAGCAATTGGCAGCATGTTCAGAACCATGTTTCTGTGAATAACTCCTGAACCGTAAGTCCTAGACGCTCGCTCTTGGCTGCATTCGATTCAGCTCGTGGCAGCCAGTCTAAAAAACACTATCTTGGACTTCTCTGCATGTTTCCCAGGCGAGCAATTGGCAGCATGTTCAGAACCATGTTTCTGTGAATAACTCCTGAACCGTAAGTCCTAGACGCTCGCTCTTGGCTGCATTCGATTCAGCTCGTGGCAGCCAGTCTAAAAAACACTATCTTGGACTTCTCTGCATGTTCCTAAGGCAAATGTTTCTAAAGCTAATTCTTGAACCGTAAGTCCTAGACGCTCGATCTTGGCGGCATTCGTCTCAGCGCCAGGCAATTAGTATAGGAGCACTGTGTTTGACTTCTCTGGATGTTTCCCAGGCGAGTTATTGACAAGTAAATCCTAGACGCTCGATCTTGGTTATTTTCGCTTTCGCGGCTGGCAGTAAAAGAACCATGTTTCTGTGAATAACTCCTGAACCGTAAGTCCTAGACGCTCGCTCTTGGCTGCATTCGATTCAGCTCGTGGCAGCCAGTCTAAAAAACACTATCTTGGACTTCTCTGCATGTTTCCCAGGCGAGCAATTGGCAGCATGTTCAGAACCATGTTTCTGTGAATAACTCCTGAACCGTAAGTCCTAGACGCTCGCTCTTGGCTGCATTCGATTCAGCTCGTGGCAGCCAGTCTAAAAAACACTATCTTGGACTTCTCTGCATGTTCCTAAGGCAAATGTTTCTAAAGCTAATTCTTGAACCGTAAGTCCTAGACGCTCGATCTTGGCGGCATTCGTCTCAGCGCCAGGCAATTAGTATAGGAGCACTGTGTTTGACTTCTCTGGATGTTTCCCAGGCGAGTTATTGACAAGTAAATCCTAGACGCTCGATCTTGGTTATTTTCGCTTTCGCGGCTGGCAGTAAAAGAACCATGTTTCTGTGAATAACTCCTGAACCGTAAGTCCTAGACGCTCGCTCTTGGCTGCATTCGATTCAGCTCGTGGCAGCCAGTCTAAAAAACACTATCTTGGACTTCTCTGCTTGTTTCCCAGGCGAGCAATTGGCAGCATGTTCAGAACCATGTTTCTGTGAATAACTCCTGAACCGTAAGTCCTAGACGCTCGCTCTTGGCTGCATTCGATTCAGCTCGTGGCAGCCAGTCTAAAAAACACTATCTTGGACTTCTCTGCATGTTTCCCAGGCGAGCAATTGGCAGCATGTTCAGAACCATGTTTCTGTGAATAACTCCTGAACCGTAGTCCTAGACGCTCGCTCTTGGCTGCATTCGATTCAGCTCGTGGCAGCCAGTCTAAAAAACACTATCTTGGACTTCTCTGCATGTTTCCCAGGCGAGCAATTGGCAGCATGTTCAGAACCATGTTTCTGTGAATAACTCCTGAACCGTAAGTCCTAGACGCTCGCTCTTGGCTGCATTCGATTCAGCTCGTGGCAGCCAGTCTAAAAAACACTATCTTGGACTTCTCTGCATGTTTCCCAGGCGAGCAATTGGCAGCATGTTCAGAACCATGTTTCTGTGAATAACTCCTGAACCGTAAGTCCTAGACGCTCGCTCTTGGCTGCATTCGATTCAGCTCGTGGCAGCCAGTCTAAAAAACACTATCTTGGACTTCTCTGCATGTTTCCCAGGCGAGCAATTGGCAGCATGTTCAGAACCATGTTTCTGTGAATAACTCCTGAACCGTAAGTCCTAGACGCTCGCTCTTGGCTGCATTCGATTCAGCTCGTGGCAGCCAGTCTAAAAAACACTATCTTGGACTTCTCTGCATGTTTCCCAGGCGAGCAATTGGCAGCATGTTCAGAACCATGTTTCTGTGAATAACTCCTGAACCGTAAGTCACAGACGCTCGCTCTTGGCTGCATTCGATTCAGCTCGTGGCAGCCAGTCTAAAAAACACTATCTTGGACTTCTCTGCATGTTCCTAAGGCAAATGTTTCTAAAGCTAATTCTTGAACCGTAAGTCCTAGACGCTCGATCTTGGCGGCATTCGTCTCAGCGCCTGGCAATTAGTATAGGAGCACTGTGTTTGACTTCTCTGGATGTTTCCCAGGCGAGTTATTGACAAGTAAATCCTAGACGCTCGATCTTGGGTATTTTCGCTTTCGCGGCTGGCAGTAAAAGAACCATGTTTCTGTGAATAACTCCTGAACCGTAAGTCCTAGACGCTCGCTCTTGGCTGCATTCGATTCAGCTCGTGGCAGCCAGTCTAAAAAACACTATCTTGGACTTCTCTGCATGTTTCCCAGGCGAGCAATTGGCAGCATGTTCAGAACCATGTTTCTGTGAATAACTCCTGAACCGTAAGTCCTAGACGCTCGCTCTTGGCTGCATTCGATTCAGCTCGTGGCAGCCAGTCTAAAAAACACTATCTTGGACTTCTCTGCATGTTCCTAAGGCAAATGTTTCTAAAGCTAATTCTTGAACCGTAAGTCCTAGACGCTCGATCTTGGCGGCATTCGTCTCAGCGCCAGGCAATTAGTATAGGAGCACTGTGTTTGACTTCTCTGGATGTTTCCCAGGCGAGTTATTGACAAGTAATCCTAGACGCTCGATCTTGGTTATTTTCGCTTTCGCGGCTGGCAGTAAAAGAACCATGTTTCTGTGAATAACTCCTGAACCGTAAGTCCTAGACGCTCGCTCTTGGCTGCATTCGATTCAGCTCGTGGCAGCCAGTCTAAAAAACACTATCTTGGACTTCTCTGCTTGTTTCCCAGGCGAGCAATTGGCAGCATGTTCAGAACCATGTTTCTGTGAATAACTCCTGAACCGTAAGTCCTAGACGCTCGCTCTTGGCTGCATTCGATTCAGCTCGTGGCAGCCAGTCTAAAAAACACTATCTTGGACTTCTCTGCATGTTTCCCAGGCGAGCAATTGGCAGCATGTTCAGAACCATGTTTCTGTGAATAACTCCTGAACCGTAAGTCCTAGACGCTCGCTCTTGGCTGCATTCGATTCAGCTCGTGGCAGCCAGTCTAAAAAACACTATCTTGGACTTCTCTGCATGTTTCCCAGGCGAGCAATTGGCAGCATGTTCAGAACCATGTTTCTGTGAATAACTCCTGAACCGTAAGTCCTAGACGCTCGCTCTTGGCTGCATTCGATTCAGCTCGTGGCAGCCAGTCTAAAAAACACTATCTTGGACTTCTCTGCATGTTTCCCAGGCGAGCAATTGGCAGCATGTTCAGAACCATGTTTCTGTGAATAACTCCTGAACCGTAAGTCCTAGACGCTCGCTCTTGGCTGCATTCGATTCAGCTCGTGGCAGCCAGTCTAAAAAACACTATCTTGGACTTCTCTGCATGTTTCCCAGGCGAGCAATTGGCAGCATGTTCAGAACCATGTTTCTGTGAATAACTCCTGAACCGTAAGTCCTAGACGCTCGCTCTTGGCTGCATTCGATTCAGCTCGTGGCAGCCAGTCTAAAAAACACTATCTTGGACTTCTCTGCATGTTCCTAAGGCAAATGTTTCTAAAGCTAATTCTTGAACCGTAAGTCCTAGACGCTCGATCTTGGCGGCATTCGTCTCAGCGCCAGGCAATTAGTATAGGAGCACTGTGTTTGACTTCTCTGGATGTTTCCCAGGCGAGTTATTGACAAGTAAATCCTAGACGCTCGATCTTGGTTATTTTCGCTTTCGCGGCTGGCAGTAAAAGAACCATGTTTCTGTGAATAACTCCTGAACCGTAAGTCCTAGACGCTCGCTCTTGGCTGCATTCGATTCAGCTCGTGGCAGCCAGTCTAAAAAACACTATCTTGGACTTCTCTGCTTGTTTCCCAGGCGAGCAATTGGCAGCATGTTCAGAACCATGTTTCTGTGAATAACTCCTGAACCGTAAGTCCTAGACGCTCGCTCTTGGCTGCATTCGATTCAGCTCGTGGCAGCCAGTCTAAAAAACACTATCTTGGACTTCTCTGCATGTTTCCCAGGCGAGCAATTGGCAGCATGTTCAGAACCATGTTTCTGTGAATAACTCCTGAACCGTAAGTCCTAGACGCTCGCTCTTGGCTGCATTCGATTCAGCTCGTGGCAGCCAGTCTAAAAAACACTATCTTGGACTTCTCTGCTTGTTTCCCAGGCGAGCAATTGGCAGCATGTTCAGAACCATGTTTCTGTGAATAACTCCTGAACCGTAAGTCCTAGACGCTCGCTCTTGGCTGCATTCGATTCAGCTCGTGGCAGCCAGTCTAAAAAACACTATCTTGGACTTCTCTGCATGTTTCCCAGGCGAGCAATTGGCAGCATGTTCAGAACCATGTTTCTGTGAATAACTCCTGAACCGTAAGTCCTAGACGCTCGCTCTTGGCTGCATTCGATTCAGCTCGTGGCAGCCAGTCTAAAAAACACTATCTTGGACTTCTCTGCATGTTTCCCAGGCGAGCAATTGGCAGCATGTTCAGAACCATGTTTCTGTGAATAACTCCTGAACCGTAAGTCCTAGACGCTCGCTCTTGGCTGCATTCGATTCAGCTCGTGGCAGCCAGTCTAAAAAACACTATCTTGGACTTCTCTGCATGTTTCCCAGGCGAGCAATTGGCAGCATGTTCAGAACCATGTTTCTGTGAATAACTCCTGAACCGTAAGTCCTAGACGCTCGCTCTTGGCTGCATTCGATTCAGCTCGTGGCAGCCAGTCTAAAAAACACTATCTTGGACTTCTCTGCATGTTTCCCAGGCGAGCAATTGGCAGCATGTTCAGAACCATGTTTCTGTGAATAACTCCTGAACCGTAAGTCCTAGACGCTCGCTCTTGGCTGCATTCGATTCAGCTCGTGGCAGCCAGTCTAAAAAACACTATCTTGGACTTCTCTGCATGTTCCTAAGGCAAATGTTTCTAAAGCTAATTCTTGAACCGTAAGTCCTAGACGCTCGATCTTGGCGGCATTCGTCTCAGCGCCAGGCAATTAGTATAGGAGCACTGTGTTTGACTTCTCTGGATGTTTCCCAGGCGAGTTATTGACAAGTAAATCCTAGACGCTCGATCTTGGTTATTTTCGCTTTCGCGGCTGGCAGTAAAAGAACCATGTTTCTGTGAATAACTCCTGAACCGTAAGTCCTAGACGCTCGCTCTTGGCTGCATTCGATTCAGCTCGTGGCAGCCAGTCTAAAAAACACTATCTTGGACTTCTCTGCTTGTTTCCCAGGCGAGCAATTGGCAGCATGTTCAGAACCATGTTTCTGTGAATAACTCCTGAACCGTAAGTCCTAGACGCTCGCTCTTGGCTGCATTCGATTCAGCTCGTGGCAGCCAGTCTAAAAAACACTATCTTGGACTTCTCTGCATGTTTCCCAGGCGAGCAATTGGCAGCATGTTCAGAACCATGTTTCTGTGAATAACTCCTGAACCGTAAGTCCTAGACGCTCGCTCTTGGCTGCATTCGATTCAGCTCGTGGCAGCCAGTCTAAAAAACACTATCTTGGACTTCTCTGCATGTTTCCCAGGCGAGCAATTGGCAGCATGTTCAGAACCATGTTTCTGTGAATAACTCCTGAACCGTAAGTCCTAGACGCTCGCTCTTGGCTGCATTCGATTCAGCTCGTGGCAGCCAGTCTAAAAAACACTATCTTGGACTTCTCTGCATGTTTCCCAGGCGAGCAATTGGCAGCATGTTCAGAACCATGTTTCTGTGAATAACTCCTGAACCGTAAGTCCTAGACGCTCGCTCTTGGCTGCATTCGATTCAGCTCGTGGCAGCCAGTCTAAAAAACACTATCTTGGACTTCTCTGCATGTTTCCCAGGCGAGCAATTGGCAGCATGTTCAGAACCATGTTTCTGTGAATAACTCCTGAACCGTAAGTCCTAGACGCTCGCTCTTGGCTGCATTCGATTCAGCTCGTGGCAGCCAGTCTAAAAAACACTATCTTGGACTTCTCTGCATGTTTCCCAGGCGAGCAATTGGCAGCATGTTCAGAACCATGTTTCTGTGAATAACTCCTGAACCGTAAGTCCTAGACGCTCGCTCTTGGCTGCATTCGATTCAGCTCGTGGCAGCCAGTCTAAAAAACACTATCTTGGACTTCTCTGCATGTTTCCCAGGCGAGCAATTGGCAGCATGTTCAGAACCATGTTTCTGTGAATAACTCCTGAACCGTAAGTCCTAGACGCTCGCTCTTGGCTGCATTCGATTCAGCTCGTGGCAGCCAGTCTAAAAAACACTATCTTGGACTTCTCTGCATGTTTCCCAGGCGAGCAATTGGCAGCATGTTCAGAACCATGTTTCTGTGAATAACTCCTGAACCGTAAGTCCTAGACGCTCGCTCTTGGCTGCATTCGATTCAGCTCGTGGCAGCCAGTCTAAAAAACACTATCTTGGACTTCTCTGCATGTTTCCCAGGCGAGCAATTGGCAGCATGTTCAGAACCATGTTTCTGTGAATAACTCCTGAACCGTAAGTCACAGACGCTCGCTCTTGGCTGCATTCGATTCAGCTCGTGGCAGCCAGTCTAAAAAACACTATCTTGGACTTCTCTGCATGTTCCTAAGGCAAATGTTTCTAAAGCTAATTCTTGAACCGTAAGTCCTAGACGCTCGATCTTGGCGGCATTCGTCTCAGCGCCTGGCAATTAGTATAGGAGCACTGTGTTTGACTTCTCTGGATGTTTCCCAGGCGAGTTATTGACAAGTAAATCCTAGACGCTCGATCTTGGTTATTTTCGCTTTCGCGGCTGGCAGTAAAAGAACCATGTTTCTGTGAATAACTCCTGAACCGTAAGTCCTAGACGCTCGCTCTTGGCTGCATTCGATTCAGCTCGTGGCAGCCAGTCTAAAAAACACTATCTTGGACTTCTCTGCATGTTTCCCAGGCGAGCAATTGGCAGCATGTTCAGAACCATGTTTCTGTGAATAACTCCTGAACCGTAAGTCCTAGACGCTCGCTCTTGGCTGCATTCGATTCAGCTCGTGGCAGCCAGTCTAAAAAACACTATCTTGGACTTCTCTGCATGTTCCTAAGGCAAATGTTTCTAAAGCTAATTCTTGAACCGTAAGTCCTAGACGCTCGATCTTGGCGGCATTCGTCTCAGCGCCAGGCAATTAGTATAGGAGCACTGTGTTTGACTTCTCTGGATGTTTCCCAGGCGAGTTATTGACAAGTAAATCCTAGACGCTCGATCTTGGTTATTTTCGCTTTCGCGGCTGGCAGTAAAAGAACCATGTTTCTGTGAATAACTCCTGAACCGTAAGTCCTAGACGCTCGCTCTTGGCTGCATTCGATTCAGCTCGTGGCAGCCAGTCTAAAAAACACTATCTTGGACTTCTCTGCATGTTTCCCAGGCGAGCAATTGGCAGCATGTTCAGAACCATGTTTCTGTGAATAACTCCTGAACCGTAAGTCCTAGACGCTCGCTCTTGGCTGCATTCGATTCAGCTCGTGGCAGCCAGTCTAAAAAACACTATCTAGGACTTCTCTGCATGTTTCCCAGGCGAGCAATTGGCAGCATGTTCAGAACCATGTTTCTGTGAATAACTCCTGAACCGTAAGTCCTAGACGCTCGCTCTTGGCTGCATTCGATTCAGCTCGTGGCAGCCAGTCTAAAAAACACTATCTTGGACTTCTCTGCATGTTTCCCAGGCGAGCAATTGGCAGCATGTTCAGAACCATGTTTCTGTGAATAACTCCTGAACCGTAAGTCCTAGACGCTCGCTCTTGGCTGCATTCGATTCAGCTCGTGGCAGCCAGTCTAAAAAACACTATCTTGGACTTCTCTGCATGTTTCCCAGGCGAGCAATTGGCAGCATGTTCAGAACCATGTTTCTGTGAATAACTCCTGAACCGTAAGTCCTAGACGCTCGCTCTTGGCTGCATTCGATTCAGCTCGTGGCAGCCAGTCTAAAAAACACTATCTTGGACTTCTCTGCATGTTTCCCAGGCGAGCAATTGGCAGCATGTTCAGAACCATGTTTCTGTGAATAACTCCTGAACCGTAAGTCCTAGACGCTCGCTCTTGGCTGCATTCGATTCAGCTCGTGGCAGCCAGTCTAAAAAACACTATCTTGGACTTCTCTGCATGTTCCTAAGGCAAATGTTTCTAAAGCTAATTCTTGAACCGTAAGTCCTAGACGCTCGATCTTGGCGGCATTCGTCTCAGCGCCAGGCAATTAGTATAGGAGCACTGTGTTTGACTTCTCTGGATGTTTCCCAGGCGAGTTATTGACAAGTAAATCCTAGACGCTCGATCTTGGTTATTTTCGCTTTCGCGGCTGGCAGTAAAAGAACCATGTTTCTGTGAATAACTCCTGAACCGTAAGTCCTAGACGCTCGCTCTTGGCTGCATTCGATTCAGCTCGTGGCAGCCAGTCTAAAAAACACTATCTTGGACTTCTCTGCATGTTTCCCAGGCGAGCAATTGGCAGCATGTTCAGAACCATGTTTCTGTGAATAACTCCTGAACCGTAAGTCCTAGACGCTCGCTCTTGGCTGCATTCGATTCAGCTCGTGGCAGCCAGTCTAAAAAACACTATCTTGGACTTCTCTGCATGTTCCTAAGGCAAATGTTTCTAAAGCTAATTCTTGAACCGTAAGTCCTAGACGCTCGATCTTGGCGGCATTCGTCTCAGCGCCAGGCAATTAGTATAGGAGCACTGTGTTTGACTTCTCTGGATGTTTCCCAGGCGAGCAATTGTCAGCATGTTCAGAACCATGTTTCTGTGAATAACTCCTGAACCGTAAGTCCTAGACGCTCGCTCTTGGCTGCATTCGATTCAGCTCGTGGCAGCCAGTCTAAAAAACACTATCTTGGACTTCTCTGCATGTTTCCCAGGCGAGCAATTGGCAGCATGTTCAGAACCATGTTTCTGTGAATAACTCCTGAACCGTAAGTCCTAGACGCTCGCTCTTGGCTGCATTCGATTCAGCTCGTGGCAGCCAGTCTAAAAAACACTATCTTGGACTTCTCTGCATGTTTCCCAGGCGAGCAATTGGCAGCATGTTCAGAACCATGTTTCTGTGAATAACTCCTGAACCGTAAGTCCTAGACGCTCGCTCTTGGCTGCATTCGATTCAGCTCGTGGCAGCCAGTCTAAAAAACACTATCTTGGACTTCTCTGCATGTTTCCCAGGCGAGCAATTGGCAGCATGTTCAGAACCATGTTTCTGTGAATAACTCCTGAACCGTAAGTCCTAGACGCTCGCTCTTGGCTGCATTCGATTCAGCTCGTGGCAGCCAGTCTAAAAAACACTATCTTGGACTTCTCTGCATGTTTCCCAGGCGAGCAATTGGCAGCATGTTCAGAACCATGTTTCTGTGAATAACTCCTGAACCGTAAGTCCTAGACGCTCGCTCTTGGCTGCATTCGATTCAGCTCGTGGCAGCCAGTCTAAAAAACACTATCTTGGACTTCTCTGCATGTTTCCCAGGCGAGCAATTGGCAGCATGTTCAGAACCATGTTTCTGTGAATAACTCCTGAACCGTAAGTCCTAGACGCTCGCTCTTGGCTGCATTCGATTCAGCTCGTGGCAGCCAGTCTAAAAAACACTATCTTGGACTTCTCTGCATGTTTCCCAGGCGAGCAATTGGCAGCATGTTCAGAACCATGTTTCTGTGAATAACTCCTGAACCGTAAGTCCTAGACGCTCGCTCTTGGCTGCATTCGATTCAGCTCGTGGCAGCCAGTCTAAAAAACACTATCTTGGACTTCTCTGCATGTTTCCCAGGCGAGCAATTGGCAGCATGTTCAGAACCATGTTTCTGTGAATAACTCCTGAACCGTAAGTCCTAGACGCTCGCTCTTGGCTGCATTCGATTCAGCTCGTGGCAGCCAGTCTAAAAAACACTATCTTGGACTTCTCTGCATGTTTCCCAGGCGAGCAATTGGCAGCATGTTCAGAACCATGTTTCTGTGAATAACTCCTGAACCGTAAGTCCTAGACGCTCGCTCTTGGCTGCATTCGATTCAGCTCGTGGCAGCCAGTCTAAAAAACACTATCTTGGACTTCTCTGCATGTTTCCCAGGCGAGCAATTGGCAGCATGTTCAGAACCATGTTTCTGTGAATAACTCCTGAACCGTAAGTCCTAGACGCTCGCTCTTGGCTGCATTCGATTCAGCTCGTGGCAGCCAGTCTAAAAAACACTATCTTGGACTTCTCTGCATGTTTCCCAGGCGAGCAATTGGCAGCATGTTCAGAACCATGTTTCTGTGAATAACTCCTGAACCGTAAGTCACAGACGCTCGCTCTTGGCTGCATTCGATTCAGCTCGTGGCAGCCAGTCTAAAAAACACTATCTTGGACTTCTCTGCATGTTCCTAAGGCAAATGTTTCTAAAGCTAATTCTTGAACCGTAAGTCCTAGACGCTCGATCTTGGCGGCATTCGTCTCAGCGCCTGGCAATTAGTATAGGAGCACTGTGTTTGACTTCTCTGGATGTTTCCCAGGCGAGTTATTGACAAGTAAATCCTAGACGCTCGATCTTGGTTATTTTCGCTTTCGCGGCTGGCAGTAAAAGAACCATGTTTCTGTGAATAACTCCTGAACCGTAAGTCCTAGACGCTCGCTCTTGGCTGCATTCGATTCAGCTCGTGGCAGCCAGTCTAAAAAACACTATCTTGGACTTCTCTGCATGTTTCCCAGGCGAGCAATTGGCAGCATGTTCAGAACCATGTTTCTGTGAATAACTCCTGAACCGTAAGTCCTAGACGCTCGCTCTTGGCTGCATTCGATTCAGCTCGTGGCAGCCAGTCTAAAAAACACTATCTTGGACTTCTCTGCATGTTCCTAAGGCAAATGTTTCTAAAGCTAATTCTTGAACCGTAAGTCCTAGACGCTCGATCTTGGCGGCATTCGTCTCAGCGCCAGGCAATTAGTATAGGAGCACTGTGTTTGACTTCTCTGGATGTTTCCCAGGCGAGTTATTGACAAGTAAATCCTAGACGCTCGATCTTGGTTATTTTCGCTTTCGCGGCTGGCAGTAAAAGAACCATGTTTCTGTGAATAACTCCTGAACCGTAAGTCCTAGACGCTCGCTCTTGGCTGCATTCGATTCAGCTCGTGGCAGCCAGTCTAAAAAACACTATCTTGGACTTCTCTGCATGTTTCCCAGGCGAGCAATTGGCAGCATGTTCAGAACCATGTTTCTGTGAATAACTCCTGAACCGTAAGTCCTAGACGCTCGCTCTTGGCTGCATTCGATTCAGCTCGTGGCAGCCAGTCTAAAAAACACTATCTAGGACTTCTCTGCATGTTTCCCAGGCGAGCAATTGGCAGCATGTTCAGAACCATGTTTCTGTGAATAACTCCTGAACCGTAAGTCCTAGACGCTCGCTCTTGGCTGCATTCGATTCAGCTCGTGGCAGCCAGTCTAAAAAACACTATCTTGGACTTCTCTGCATGTTTCCCAGGCGAGCAATTGGCAGCATGTTCAGAACCATGTTTCTGTGAATAACTCCTGAACCGTAAGTCCTAGACGCTCGCTCTTGGCTGCATTCGATTCAGCTCGTGGCAGCCAGTCTAAAAAACACTATCTTGGACTTCTCTGCATGTTTCCCAGGCGAGCAATTGGCAGCATGTTCAGAACCATGTTTCTGTGAATAACTCCTGAACCGTAAGTCCTAGACGCTCGCTCTTGGCTGCATTCGATTCAGCTCGTGGCAGCCAGTCTAAAAAACACTATCTTGGACTTCTCTGCATGTTTCCCAGGCGAGCAATTGGCAGCATGTTCAGAACCATGTTTCTGTGAATAACTCCTGAACCGTAAGTCCTAGACGCTCGCTCTTGGCTGCATTCGATTCAGCTCGTGGCAGCCAGTCTAAAAAACACTATCTTGGACTTCTCTGCATGTTCCTAAGGCAAATGTTTCTAAAGCTAATTCTTGAACCGTAAGTCCTAGACGCTCGATCTTGGCGGCATTCGTCTCAGCGCCAGGCAATTAGTATAGGAGCACTGTGTTTGACTTCTCTGGATGTTTCCCAGGCGAGTTATTGACAAGTAAATCCTAGACGCTCGATCTTGGTTATTTTCGCTTTCGCGGCTGGCAGTAAAAGAACCATGTTTCTGTGAATAACTCCTGAACCGTAAGTCCTAGACGCTCGCTCTTGGCTGCATTCGATTCAGCTCGTGGCAGCCAGTCTAAAAAACACTATCTTGGACTTCTCTGCATGTTTCCCAGGCGAGCAATTGGCAGCATGTTCAGAACCATGTTTCTGTGAATAACTCCTGAACCGTAAGTCCTAGACGCTCGCTCTTGGCTGCATTCGATTCAGCTCGTGGCAGCCAGTCTAAAAAACACTATCTTGGACTTCTCTGCATGTTCCTAAGGCAAATGTTTCTAAAGCTAATTCTTGAACCGTAAGTCCTAGACGCTCGATCTTGGCGGCATTCGTCTCAGCGCCAGGCAATTAGTATAGGAGCACTGTGTTTGACTTCTCTGGATGTTTCCCAGGCGAGCAATTGGCAGCATGTTCAGAACCATGTTTCTGTGAATAACTCCTGAACCGTAAGTCCTAGACGCTCGCTCTTGGCTGCATTCGATTCAGCTCGTGGCAGCCAGTCTAAAAAACACTATCTTGGACTTCTCTGCATGTTTCCCAGGCGAGCAATTGGCAGCATGTTCAGAACCATGTTTCTGTGAATAACTCCTGAACCGTAAGTCCTAGACGCTCGCTCTTGGCTGCATTCGATTCAGCTCGTGGCAGCCAGTCTAAAAAACACTATCTTGGACTTCTCTGCATGTTTCCCAGGCGAGCAATTGGCAGCATGTTCAGAACCATGTTTCTGTGAATAACTCCTGAACCGTAAGTCCTAGACGCTCGCTCTTGGCTGCATTCGATTCAGCTCGTGGCAGCCAGTCTAAAAAACACTATCTTGGACTTCTCTGCATGTTTCCCAGGCGAGCAATTGGCAGCATGTTCAGAACCATGTTTCTGTGAATAACTCCTGAACCGTAAGTCCTAGACGCTCGCTCTTGGCTGCATTCGATTCAGCTCGTGGCAGCCAGTCTAAAAAAACACTATCTTGGACTTCTCTGCATGTTCCTAAGGCAAATGTTTCTAAAGCTAATTCTTGAACCGTAAGTCCTAGACGCTCGATCTTGGCGGCATTCGTCTCAGCGCCAGGCAATTAGTATAGGAGCACTGTGTTTGACTTCTCTGGATGTTTCCCAGGCGAGTTATTGACAAGTAAATCCTAGACGCTCGATCTTGGTTATTTTCGCTTTCGCGGCTGGCAGTAAAAGAACCATGTTTCTGTGAATAACTCCTGAACCGTAAGTCCTAGACGCTCGCTCTTGGCTGCATTCGATTCAGCTCGTGGCAGCCAGTCTAAAAAACACTATCTTGGACTTCTCTGCATGTTTCCCAGGCGAGCAATTGGCAGCATGTTCAGAACCATGTTTCTGTGAATAACTCCTGAACCGTAAGTCCTAGACGCTCGCTCTTGGCTGCATTCGATTCAGCTCGTGGCAGCCAGTCTAAAAAACACTATCTTGGACTTCTCTGCATGTTCCTAAGGCAAATGTTTCTAAAGCTAATTCTTGAACCGTAAGTCCTAGACGCTCGATCTTGGCGGCATTCGTCTCAGCGCCAGGCAATTAGTATAGGAGCACTGTGTTTGACTTCTCTGGATGTTTCCCAGGCGAGTTATTGACAAGTAAATCCTAGACGCTCGATCTTGGTTATTTTCGCTTTCGCGGCTGGCAGTAAAAGAACCATGTTTCTGTGAATAACTCCTGAACCGTAAGTCCTAGACGCTCGCTCTTGGCTGCATTCGATTCAGCTCGTGGCAGCCAGTCTAAAAAACACTATCTTGGACTTCTCTGCATGTTTCCCAGGCGAGCAATTGGCAGCATGTTCAGAACCATGTTTCTGTGAATAACTCCTGAACCGTAAGTCCTAGACGCTCGCTCTTGGCTGCATTCGATTCAGCTCGTGGCAGCCAGTCTAAAAAACACTATCTTGGACTTCTCTGCATGTTTCCCAGGCGAGCAATTGGCAGCATGTTCAGAACCATGTTTCTGTGAATAACTCCTGAACCGTAAGTCCTAGACGCTCGCTCTTGGCTGCATTCGATTCAGCTCGTGGCAGCCAGTCTAAAAAACACTATCTTGGACTTCTCTGCATGTTTCCCAGGCGAGCAATTGGCAGCATGTTCAGAACCATGTTTCTGTGAATAACTCCTGAACCGTAAGTCCTAGACGCTCGCTCTTGGCTGCATTCGATTCAGCTCGTGGCAGCCAGTCTAAAAAACACTATCTTGGACTTCTCTGCATGTTTCCCAGGCGAGCAATTGGCAGCATGTTCAGAACCATGTTTCTGTGAATAACTCCTGAACCGTAAGTCACAGACGCTCGCTCTTGGCTGCATTCGATTCAGCTCGTGGCAGCCAGTCTAAAAAACACTATCTTGGACTTCTCTGCATGTTCCTAAGGCAAATGTTTCTAAAGCTAATTCTTGAACCGTAAGTCCTAGACGCTCGATCTTGGCGGCATTCGTCTCTGCGCCTGGCAATTAGTATAGGAGCACTGTGTTTGACTTCTCTGGATGTTTCCCAGGCGAGTTATTGACAAGTAAATCCTAGACGCTCGATCTTGGTTATTTTCGCTTTCGCGGCTGGCAGTAAAAGAACCATGTTTCTGTGAATAACTCCTGAACCGTAAGTCCTAGACGCTCGCTCTTGGCTGCATTCGATTCAGCTCGTGGCAGCCAGTCTAAAAAACACTTTCTTGGACTTCTCTGCATGTTTCCCAGGCGAGCAATTGGCAGCATGTTCAGAACCATGTTTCTGTGAATAACTCCTGAACCGTAAGTCCTAGACGCTCGCTCTTGGCTGCATTCGATTCAGCTCGTGGCAGCCAGTCTAAAAAACACTATCTTGGACTTCTCTGCATGTTCCTAAGGCAAATGTTTCTAAAGCTAATTCTTGAACCGTAAGTCCTAGACGCTCGATCTTGGCGGCATTCGTCTCAGCGCCAGGCAATTAGTATAGGAGCACTGTGTTTTACTTCTCTGGATGTTTCCCAGGCGAGCAATTGTCAGCATGTTCAGAACCATGTTTCTGTGAATAACTCCTGAACCGTAAGTCCTAGACGCTCGCTCTTGGCTGCATTCGATTCAGCTCGTGGCAGCCAGTCTAAAAAACACTATCTTGGACTTCTCTGCATGTTTCCCAGGCGAGCAATTGGCAGCATGTTCAGAACCATGTTTCTGTGAATAACTCCTGAACCGTAAGTCCTAGACGCTCGCTCTTGGCTGCATTCGATTCAGCTCGTGGCAGCCAGTCTAAAAAACACTATCTTGGACTTCTCTGCATGTTTCCCAGGCGAGCAATTGGCAGCATGTTCAGAACCATGTTTCTGTGAATAACTCCTGAACCGTAAGTCCTAGACGCTCGCTCTTGGCTGCATTCGATTCAGCTCGTGGCAGCCAGTCTAAAAAACACTATCTTGGACTTCTCTGCATGTTTCCCAGGCGAGCAATTGGCAGCATGTTCAGAACCATGTTTCTGTGAATAACTCCTGAACCGTAAGTCCTAGACGCTCGCTCTTGGCTGCATTCGATTCAGCTCGTGGCAGCCAGTCTAAAAAACACTATCTTGGACTTCTCTGCATGTTCCTAAGGCAAATGTTTCTAAAGCTAATTCTTGAACCGTAAGTCCTAGACGCTCGATCTTGGCGGCATTCGTCTCAGCGCCAGGCAATTAGTATAGGAGCACTGTGTTTGACTTCTCTGGATGTTTCCCAGGCGAGTTATTGACAAGTAAATCCTAGACGCTCGATCTTGGTTATTTTCGCTTTCGCGGCTGGCAGTAAAAGAACCATGTTTCTGTGAATAACTCCTGAACCGTAAGTCCTAGACGCTCGCTCTTGGCTGCATTCGATTCAGCTCGTGGCAGCCAGTCTAAAAAACACTATCTTGGACTTCTCTGCATGTTTCCCAGGCGAGCAATTGGCAGCATGTTCAGAACCATGTTTCTGTGAATAACTCCTGAACCGTAAGTCCTAGACGCTCGCTCTTGGCTGCATTCGATTCAGCTCGTGGCAGCCAGTCTAAAAAACACTATCTTGGACTTCTCTGCATGTTCCTAAGGCAAATGTTTCTAAAGCTAATTCTTGAACCGTAAGTCCTAGACGCTCGATCTTGGCGGCATTCGTCTCAGCGCCAGGCAATTAGTATAGGAGCACTGTGTTTGACTTCTCTGGATGTTTCCCAGGCGAGCAATTGTCAGCATGTTCAGAACCATGTTTCTGTGAATAACTCCTGAACCGTAAGTCCTAGACGCTCGCTCTTGGCTGCATTCGATTCAGCTCGTGGCAGCCAGTCTAAAAAACACTATCTTGGACTTCTCTGCATGTTTCCCAGGCGAGCAATTGGCAGCATGTTCAGAACCATGTTTCTGTGAATAACTCCTGAACCGTAAGTCCTAGACGCTCGCTCTTGGCTGCATTCGATTCAGCTCGTGGCAGCCAGTCTAAAAAACACTATCTTGGACTTCTCTGCATGTTTCCCAGGCGAGCAATTGGCAGCATGTTCAGAACCATGTTTCTGTGAATAACTCCTGAACCGTAAGTCCTAGACGCTCGCTCTTGGCTGCATTCGATTCAGCTCGTGGCAGCCAGTCTAAAAAACACTATCTTGGACTTCTCTGCATGTTTCCCAGGCGAGCAATTGGCAGCATGTTCAGAACCATGTTTCTGTGAATAACTCCTGAACCGTAAGTCCTAGACGCTCGCTCTTGGCTGCATTCGATTCAGCTCGTGGCAGCCAGTCTAAAAAACACTATCTTGGACTTCTCTGCATGTTCCTAAGGCAAATGTTTCTAAAGCTAATTCTTGAACCGTAAGTCCTAGACGCTCGATCTTGGCGGCATTCGTCTCAGCGCCAGGCAATTAGTATAGGAGCACTGTGTTTGACTTCTCTGGATGTTTCCCAGGCGAGTTATTGACAAGTAAATCCTAGACGCTCGATCTTGGTTATTTTCGCTTTCGCGGCTGGCAGTAAAATAACCATGTTTCTGTGAATAACTCCTGAACCGTAAGTCCTAGACGCTCGCTCTTGGCTGCATTCGATTCAGCTCGTGGCAGCCAGTCTAAAAAACACTATCTTGGACTTCTCTGCATGTTTCCCAGGCGAGCAATTGGCAGCATGTTCAGAACCATGTTTCTGTGAATAACTCCTGAACCGTAAGTCCTAGACGCTCGCTCTTGGCTGCATTCGATTCAGCTCGTGGCAGCCAGTCTAAAAAACACTATCTTGGACTTCTCTGCATGTTCCTAAGGCAAATGTTTCTAAAGCTAATTCTTGAACCGTAAGTCCTAGACGCTCGATCTTGGCGGCATTCGTCTCAGCGCCAGGCAATTAGTATAGGAGCACTGTGTTTGACTTCTCTGGATGTTTCCCAGGCGAGCAATTGTCAGCATGTTCAGAACCATGTTTCTGTGAATAACTCCTGAACCGTAAGTCCTAGACGCTCGCTCTTGGCTGCATTCGATTCAGCTCGTGGCAGCCAGTCTAAAAAACACTATCTTGGACTTCTCTGCATGTTTCCCAGGCGAGCAATTGGCAGCATGTTCAGAACCATGTTTCTGTGAATAACTCCTGAACCGTAAGTCCTAGACGCTCGCTCTTGGCTGCATTCGATTCAGCTCGTGGCAGCCAGTCTAAAAAACACTATCTTGGACTTCTCTGCATGTTTCCCAGGCGAGCAATTGGCAGCATGTTCAGAACCATGTTTCTGTGAATAACTCCTGAACCGTAAGTCCTAGACGCTCGCTCTTGGCTGCATTCGATTCAGCTCGTGGCAGCCAGTCTAAAAAACACTATCTTGGACTTCTCTGCATGTTTCCCAGGCGAGCAATTGGCAGCATGTTCAGAACCATGTTTCTGTGAATAACTCCTGAACCGTAAGTCCTAGACGCTCGCTCTTGGCTGCATTCGATTCAGCTCGTGGCAGCCAGTCTAAAAAACACTATCTTGGACTTCTCTGCATGTTCCTAAGGCAAATGTTTCTAAAGCTAATTCTTGAACCGTAAGTCCTAGACGCTCGATCTTGGCGGCATTCGTCTCAGCGCCAGGCAATTAGTATAGGAGCACTGTGTTTGACTTCTCTGGATGTTTCCCAGGCGAGTTATTGACAAGTAAATCCTAGACGCTCGATCTTGGTTATTTTCGCTTTCGCGGCTGGCAGTAAAAGAACCATGTTTCTGTGAATAACTCCTGAACCGTAAGTCCTAGACGCTCGCTCTTGGCTGCATTCGATTCAGCTCGTGGCAGCCAGTCTAAAAAACACTATCTTGGACTTCTCTGCATGTTTCCCAGGCGAGCAATTGGCAGCATGTTCAGAACCATGTTTCTGTGAATAACTCCTGAACCGTAAGTCCTAGACGCTCGCTCTTGGCTGCATTCGATTCAGCTCGTGGCAGCCAGTCTAAAAAACACTATCTTGGACTTCTCTGCATGTTCCTAAGGCAAATGTTTCTAAAGCTAATTCTTGAACCGTAAGTCCTAGACGCTCGATCTTGGCGGCATTCGTCTCAGCGCCAGGCAATTAGTATAGGAGCACTGTGTTTGACTTCTCTGGATGTTTCCCAGGCGAGTTATTGACAAGTAAATCCTAGACGCTCGATCTTGGTTATTTTCGCTTTCGCGGCTGGCAGTAAAAGAACCATGTTTCTGTGAATAACTCCTGAACCGTAAGTCCTAGACGCTCGCTCTTGGCTGCATTCGATTCAGCTCGTGGCAGCCAGTCTAAAAAACACTATCTTGGACTTCTCTGCTTGTTTCCCAGGCGAGCAATTGGCAGCATGTTCAGAACCATGTTTCTGTGAATAACTCCTGAACCGTAAGTCCTAGACGCTCGCTCTTGGCTGCATTCGATTCAGCTCGTGGCAGCCAGTCTAAAAAACACTATCTTGGACTTCTCTGCATGTTTCCCAGGCGAGCAATTGGCAGCATGTTCAGAACCATGTTTCTGTGAATAACTCCTGAACCGTAAGTCCTAGACGCTCGCTCTTGGCTGCATTCGATTCAGCTCGTGGCAGCCAGTCTAAAAAACACTATCTTGGACTTCTCTGCATGTTTCCCAGGCGAGCAATTGGCAGCATGTTCAGAACCATGTTTCTGTGAATAACTCCTGAACCGTAAGTCCTAGACGCTCGCTCTTGGCTGCATTCGATTCAGCTCGTGGCAGCCAGTCTAAAAAACACTATCTTGGACTTCTCTGCATGTTTCCCAGGCGAGCAATTGGCAGCATGTTCAGAACCATGTTTCTGTGAATAACTCCTGAACCGTAAGTCCTAGACGCTCGCTCTTGGCTGCATTCGATTCAGCTCGTGGCAGCCAGTCTAAAAAACACTATCTTGGACTTCTCTGCATGTTTCCCAGGCGAGCAATTGGCAGCATGTTCAGAACCATGTTTCTGTGAATAACTCCTGAACCGTAAGTCCTAGACGCTCGCTCTTGGCTGCATTCGATTCAGCTCGTGGCAGCCAGTCTAAAAAACACTATCTTGGACTTCTCTGCATGTTTCCCAGGCGAGCAATTGGCAGCATGTTCAGAACCATGTTTCTGTGAATAACTCCTGAACCGTAAGTCACAGACGCTCGCTCTTGGCTGCATTCGATTCAGCTCGTGGCAGCCAGTCTAAAAAACACTATCTTGGACTTCTCTGCATGTTCCTAAGGCAAATGTTTCTAAAGCTAATTCTTGAACCGTAAGTCCTAGACGCTCGATCTTGGCGGCATTCGTCTCAGCGCCTGGCAATTAGTATAGGAGCACTGTGTTTGACTTCTCTGGATGTTTCCCAGGCGAGTTATTGACAAGTAAATCCTAGACGCTCGATCTTGGTTATTTTCGCTTTCGCGGCTGGCAGTAAAAGAACCATGTTTCTGTGAATAACTCCTGAACCGTAAGTCCTAGACGCTCGCTCTTGGCTGCATTCGATTCAGCTCGTGGCAGCCAGTCTAAAAAACACTATCTTGGACTTCTCTGCATGTTTCCCAGGCGAGCAATTGGCAGCATGTTCAGAACCATGTTTCTGTGAATAACTCCTGAACCGTAAGTCCTAGACGCTCGCTCTTGGCTGCATTCGATTCAGCTCGTGGCAGCCAGTCTAAAAAACACTATATTGGACTTCTCTGCATGTTCCTAAGGCAAATGTTTCTAAAGCTAATTCTTGAACCGTAAGTCCTAGACGCTCGATCTTGGCGGCATTCGTCTCAGCGCCAGGCAATTAGTATAGGAGCACTGTGTTTGACTTCTCTGGATGTTTCCCAGGCGAGTTATTGACAAGTAAATCCTAGACGCTCGATCTTGGTTATTTTCGCTTTCGCGGCTGGCAGTAAAAGAACCATGTTTCTGTGAATAACTCCTGAACCGTAAGTCCTAGACGCTCGCTCTTGGCTGCATTCGATTCAGCTCGTGGCAGCCAGTCTAAAAAACACTATCTTGGACTTCTCTGCATGTTTCCCAGGCGAGCAATTGGCAGCATGTTCAGAACCATGTTTCTGTGAATAACTCCTGAACCGTAAGTCCTAGACGCTCGCTCTTGGCTGCATTCGATTCAGCTCGTGGCAGCCAGTCTAAAAAACACTATCTTGGACTTCTCTGCATGTTCCTAAGGCAAATGTTTCTAAAGCTAATTCTTGAACCGTAAGTCCTAGACGCTCGATCTTGGCGGCATTCGTCTCAGCGCCAGGCAATTAGTATAGGAGCACTGTGTTTGACTTCTCTGGATGTTTCCCAGGCGAGTTATTGACAAGTAAATCCTAGACGCTCGATCTTGGTTATTTTCGCTTTCGCGGCTGGCAGTAAAAGAACCATGTTTCTGTGAATAACTCCTGAACCGTAAGTCCTAGACGCTCGCTCTTGGCTGCATTCGATTCAGCTCGTGGCAGCCAGTCTAAAAAACACTATCTTGGACTTCTCTGCTTGTTTCCCAGGCGAGCAATTGGCAGCATGTTCAGAACCATGTTTCTGTGAATAACTCCTGAACCGTAAGTCCTAGACGCTCGCTCTTGGCTGCATTCGATTCAGCTCGTGGCAGCCAGTCTAAAAAACACTATCTTGGACTTCTCTGCATGTTTCCCAGGCGAGCAATTGGCAGCATGTTCAGAACCATGTTTCTGTGAATAACTCCTGAACCGTAAGTCCTAGACGCTCGCTCTTGGCTGCATTCGATTCAGCTCGTGGCAGCCAGTCTAAAAAACACTATCTTGGACTTCTCTGCATGTTTCCCAGGCGAGCAATTGGCAGCATGTTCAGAACCATGTTTCTGTGAATAACTCCTGAACCGTAAGTCCTAGACGCTCGCTCTTGGCTGCATTCGATTCAGCTCGTGGCAGCCAGTCTAAAAAACACTATCTTGGACTTCTCTGCATGTTTCCCAGGCGAGCAATTGGCAGCATGTTCAGAACCATGTTTCTGTGAATAACTCCTGAACCGTAAGTCCTAGACGCTCGCTCTTGGCTGCATTCGATTCAGCTCGTGGCAGCCAGTCTAAAAAACACTATCTTGGACTTCTCTGCATGTTTCCCAGGCGAGCAATTGGCAGCATGTTCAGAACCATGTTTCTGTGAATAACTCCTGAACCGTAAGTCCTAGACGCTCGCTCTTGGCTGCATTCGATTCAGCTCGTGGCAGCCAGTCTAAAAAACACTATCTTGGACTTCTCTGCATGTTTCCCAGGCGAGCAATTGGCAGCATGTTCAGAACCATGTTTCTGTGAATAACTCCTGAACCGTAAGTCACAGACGCTCGCTCTTGGCTGCATTCGATTCAGCTCGTGGCAGCCAGTCTAAAAAACACTATCTTGGACTTCTCTGCATGTTCCTAAGGCAAATGTTTCTAAAGCTAATTCTTGAACCGTAAGTCCTAGACGCTCGATCTTGGCGGCATTCGTCTCAGCGCCTGGCAATTAGTATAGGAGCACTGTGTTTGACTTCTCTGGATGTTTCCCAGGCGAGTTATTGACAAGTAAATCCTAGACGCTCGATCTTGGTTATTTTCGCTTTCGCGGCTGGCAGTAAAAGAACCATGTTTCTGTGAATAACTCCTGAACCGTAAGTCCTAGACGCTCGCTCTTGGCTGCATTCAATTCAGCTCGTGGCAGCCAGTCTAAAAAACACTATCTTGGACTTCTCTGCATGTTTCCCAGGCGAGCAATTGGCAGCATGTTCAGAACCATGTTTCTGTGAATAACTCCTGAACCGTAAGTCCTAGACGCTCGCTCTTGGCTGCATTCGATTCAGCTCGTGGCAGCCAGTCTAAAAAACACTATATTGGACTTCTCTGCATGTTCCTAAGGCAAATGTTTCTAAAGCTAATTCTTGAACCGTAAGTCCTAGACGCTCGATCTTGGCGGCATTCGTCTCAGCGCCAGGCAATTAGTATAGGAGCACTGTGTTTGACTTCTCTGGATGTTTCCCAGGCGAGTTATTGACAAGTAAATCCTAGACGCTCGATCTTGGTTATTTTCGCTTTCGCGGCTGGCAGTAAAAGAACCATGTTTCTGTGAATAACTCCTGAACCGTAAGTCCTAGACGCTCGCTCTTGGCTGCATTCGATTCAGCTCGTGGCAGCCAGTCTAAAAAACACTATCTTGGACTTCTCTGCTTGTTTCCCAGGCGAGCAATTGGCAGCATGTTCAGAACCATGTTTCTGTGAATAACTCCTGAACCGTAAGTCCTAGACGCTCGCTCTTGGCTGCATTCGATTCAGCTCGTGGCAGCCAGTCTAAAAAACACTATCTTGGACTTCTCTGCATGTTTCCCAGGCGAGCAATTGGCAGCATGTTCAGAACCATGTTTCTGTGAATAACTCCTGAACCGTAAGTCCTAGACGCTCGCTCTTGGCTGCATTCGATTCAGCTCGTGGCAGCCAGTCTAAAAAACACTATCTTGGACTTCTCTGCATGTTTCCCAGGCGAGCAATTGGCAGCATGTTCAGAACCATGTTTCTGTGAATAACTCCTGAACCGTAAGTCCTAGACGCTCGCTCTTGGCTGCATTCGATTCAGCTCGTGGCAGCCAGTCTAAAAAACACTATCTTGGACTTCTCTGCATGTTTCCCAGGCGAGCAATTGGCAGCATGTTCAGAACCATGTTTCTGTGAATAACTCCTGAACCGTAAGTCCTAGACGCTCGCTCTTGGCTGCATTCGATTCAGCTCGTGGCAGCCAGTCTAAAAAACACTATCTTGGACTTCTCTGCATGTTTCCCAGGCGAGCAATTGGCAGCATGTTCAGAACCATGTTTCTGTGAATAACTCCTGAACCGTAAGTCCTAGACGCTCGCTCTTGGCTGCATTCGATTCAGCTCGTGGCAGCCAGTCTAAAAAACACTATCTTGGACTTCTCTGCATGTTCCTAAGGCAAATGTTTCTAAAGCTAATTCTTGAACCGTAAGTCCTAGACGCTCGATCTTGGCGGCATTCGTCTCAGCGCCAGGCAATTAGTATAGGAGCACTGTGTTTGACTTCTCTGGATGTTTCCCAGGCGAGTTATTGACAAGTAAATCCTAGACGCTCGATCTTGGTTATTTTCGCTTTCGCGGCTGGCAGTAAAAGAACCATGTTTCTGTGAATAACTCCTGAACCGTAAGTCCTAGACGCTCACTCTTGGCTGCATTCGATTCAGCTCGTGGCAGCCAGTCTAAAAAACACTATCTTGGACTTCTCTGCTTGTTTCCCAGGCGAGCAATTGGCAGCATGTTCAGAACCATGTTTCTGTGAATAACTCCTGAACCGTAAGTCCTAGACGCTCGCTCTTGGCTGCATTCGATTCAGCTCGTGGCAGCCAGTCTAAAAAACACTATCTTGGACTTCTCTGCATGTTTCCCAGGCGAGCAATTGGCAGCATGTTCAGAACCATGTTTCTGTGAATAACTCCTGAACCGTAAGTCCTAGACGCTCGCTCTTGGCTGCATTCGATTCAGCTCGTGGCAGCCAGTCTAAAAAACACTATCTTGGACTTCTCTGCATGTTTCCCAGGCGAGCAATTGGCAGCATGTTCAGAACCATGTTTCTGTGAATAACTCCTGAACCGTAAGTCCTAGACGCTCGCTCTTGGCTGCATTCGATTCAGCTCGTGGCAGCCAGTCTAAAAAACACTATCTTGGACTTCTCTGCATGTTTCCCAGGCGAGCAATTGGCAGCATGTTCAGAACCATGTTTCTGTGAATAACTCCTGAACCGTAAGTCCTAGACGCTCGCTCTTGGCTGCATTCGATTCAGCTCGTGGCAGCCAGTCTAAAAAACACTATCTTGGACTTCTCTGCATGTTTCCCAGGCGAGCAATTGGCAGCATGTTCAGAACCATGTTTCTGTGAATAACTCCTGAACCGTAAGTCCTAGACGCTCGCTCTTGGCTGCATTCGATTCAGCTCGTGGCAGCCAGTCTAAAAAACACTATCTTGGACTTCTCTGCATGTTTCCCAGGCGAGCAATTGGCAGCATGTTCAGAACCATGTTTCTGTGAATAACTCCTGAACCGTAAGTCCTAGACGCTCGCTCTTGGCTGCATTCGATTCAGCTCGTGGCAGCCAGTCTAAAAAACACTATCTTGGACTTCTCTGCATGTTTCCCAGGCGAGCAATTGGCAGCATGTTCAGAACCATGTTTCTGTGAATAACTCCTGAACCGTAAGTCCTAGACGCTCGCTCTTGGCTGCATTCGATTCAGCTCGTGGCAGCCAGTCTAAAAAACACTATCTTGGACTTCTCTGCATGTTTCCCAGGCGAGCAATTGGCAGCATGTTCAGAACCATGTTTCTGTGAATAACTCCTGAACCGTAAGTCCTAGACGCTCGCTCTTGGCTGCATTCGATTCAGCTCGTGGCAGCCAGTCTAAAAAACACTATCTTGGACTTCTCTGCATGTTTCCCAGGCGAGCAATTGGCAGCATGTTCAGAACCATGTTTCTGTGAATAACTCCTGAACCGTAAGTCCTAGACGCTCGCTCTTGGCTGCATTCGATTCAGCTCGTGGCAGCCAGTCTAAAAAACACTATCTTGGACTTCTCTGCATGTTTCCCAGGCGAGCAATTGGCAGCATGTTCAGAACCATGTTTCTGTGAATAACTCCTGAACCGTAAGTCACAGACGCTCGCTCTTGGCTGCATTCGATTCAGCTCGTGGCAGCCAGTCTAAAAAACACTATCTTGGACTTCTCTGCATGTTCCTAAGGCAAATGTTTCTAAAGCTAATTCTTGAACCGTAAGTCCTAGACGCTCGATCTTGGCGGCATTCGTCTCAGCGCCTGGCAATTAGTATAGGAGCACTGTGTTTGACTTCTCTGGATGTTTCCCAGGCGAGTTATTGACAAGTAAATCCTAGACGCTCGATCTTGGTTATTTTCGCTTTCGCGGCTGGCAGTAAAAGAACCATGTTTCTGTGAATAACTCCTGAACCGTAAGTCCTAGACGCTCGCTCTTGGCTGCATTCGATTCAGCTCGTGGCAGCCAGTCTAAAAAACACTATCTTGGACTTCTCTGCATGTTTCCCAGGCGAGCAATTGGCAGCATGTTCAGAACCATGTTTCTGTGAATAACTCCTGAACCGTAAGTCCTAGACGCTCGCTCTTGGCTGCATTCGATTCAGCTCGTGGCAGCCAGTCTAAAAAACACTATCTTGGACTTCTCTGCATGTTCCTAAGGCAAATGTTTCTAAAGCTAATTCTTGAACCGTAAGTCCTAGACGCTCGATCTTGGCGGCATTCGTCTCAGCGCCAGGCAATTAGTATAGGAGCACTGTGTTTGACTTCTCTGGATGTTTCCCAGGCGAGTTATTGACAAGTAAATCCTAGACGCTCGATCTTGGTTATTTTCGCTTTCGCGGCTGGCAGTAAAAGAACCATGTTTCTGTGAATAACTCATGAACCGTAAGTCCTAGACGCTCGCTCTTGGCTGCATTCGATTCAGCTCGTGGCAGCCAGTCTAAAAAACACTATCTAGGACTTCTCTGCATGTTTCCCAGGCGAGCAATTGGCAGCATGTTCAGAACCATGTTTCTGTGAATAACTCCTGAACCGTAAGTCCTAGACGCTCGCTCTTGGCTGCATTCGATTCAGCTCGTGGCAGCCAGTCTAAAAAACACTATCTTGGACTTCTCTGCATGTTTCCCAGGCGAGCAATTGGCAGCATGTTCAGAACCATGTTTCTGTGAATAACTCCTGAACCGTAAGTCCTAGACGCTCGCTCTTGGCTGCATTCGATTCAGCTCGTGGCAGCCAGTCTAAAAAACACTATCTTGGACTTCTCTGCATGTTTCCCAGGCGAGCAATTGGCAGCATGTTCAGAACCATGTTTCTGTGAATAACTCCTGAACCGTAAGTCCTAGACGCTCGCTCTTGGCTGCATTCGATTCAGCTCGTGGCAGCCAGTCTAAAAAACACTATCTTGGACTTCTCTGCATGTTTCCCAGGCGAGCAATTGGCAGCATGTTCAGAACCATGTTTCTGTGAATAACTCCTGAACCGTAAGTCCTAGACGCTCGCTCTTGGCTGCATTCGATTCAGCTCGTGGCAGCCAGTCTAAAAAACACTATCTTGGACTTCTCTGCATGTTCCTAAGGCAAATGTTTCTAAAGCTAATTCTTGAACCGTAAGTCCTAGACGCTCGATCTTGGCGGCATTCGTCTCTGCGCCTGGCAATTAGTATAGGAGCACTGTGTTTGACTTCTCTGGATGTTTCCCAGGCGAGTTATTGACAAGTAAATCCTAGACGCTCGATCTTGGTTATTTTCGCTTTCGCGGCTGGCAGTAAAAGAACCATGTTTCTGTGAATAACTCCTGAACCGTAAGTCCTAGACGCTCGCTCTTGGCTGCATTCGATTCAGCTCGTGGCAGCCAGTCTAAAAAACACTATCTTGGACTTCTCTGCATGTTTCCCAGGCGAGCAATTGGCAGCATGTTCAGAACCATGTTTCTGTGAATAACTCCTGAACCGTAAGTCCTAGACGCTCGCTCTTGGCTGCATTCGATTCAGCTCGTGGCAGCCAGTCTAAAAAACACTATCTTGGACTTCTCTGCATGTTCCTAAGGCAAATGTTTCTAAAGCTAATTCTTGAACCGTAAGTCCTAGACGCTCGATCTTGGCGGCATTCGTCTCAGCGCCAGGCAATTAGTATAGGAGCACTGTGTTTGACTTCTCTGGATGTTTCCCAGGCGAGTTATTGACAAGTAAATCCTAGACGCTCGATCTTGGTTATTTTCGCTTTCGCGGCTGGCAGTAAAAGAACCATGTTTCTGTGAATAACTCCTGAACCGTAAGTCCTAGACGCTCGCTCTTGGCTGCATTCGATTCAGCTCGTGGCAGCCAGTCTAAAAAACACTATCTTGGACTTCTCTGCTTGTTTCCCAGGCGAGCAATTGGCAGCATGTTCAGAACCATGTTTCTGTGAATAACTCCTGAACCGTAAGTCCTAGACGCTCGCTCTTGGCTGCATTCGATTCAGCTCGTGGCAGCCAGTCTAAAAAACACTATCTTGGACTTCTCTGCATGTTTCCCAGGCGAGCAATTGTCAGCATGTTCAGAACCATGTTTCTGTGAATAACTCCTGAACCGTAAGTCCTAGACGCTCGCTCTTGGCTGCATTCGATTCAGCTCGTGGCAGCCAGTCTAAAAAACACTATCTTGGACTTCTCTGCATGTTTCCCAGGCGAGCAATTGGCAGCATGTTCAGAACCATGTTTCTGTGAATAACTCCTGAACCGTAAGTCCTAGACGCTCGCTCTTGGCTGCATTCGATTCAGCTCGTGGCAGCCAGTCTAAAAAACACTATCTTGGACTTCTCTGCATGTTTCCCAGGCGAGCAATTGGCAGCATGTTCAGAACCATGTTTCTGTGAATAACTCCTGAACCGTAAGTCCTAGACGCTCGCTCTTGGCTGCATTCGATTCAGCTCGTGGCAGCCAGTCTAAAAAACACTATCTTGGACTTCTCTGCATGTTTCCCAGGCGAGCAATTGGCAGCATGTTCAGAACCATGTTTCTGTGAATAACTCCTGAACCGTAAGTCCTAGACGCTCGCTCTTGGCTGCATTCGATTCAGCTCGTGGCAGCCAGTCTAAAAAACACTATCTTGGACTTCTCTGCATGTTCCTAAGGCAAATGTTTCTAAAGCTAATTCTTGAACCGTAAGTCCTAGACGCTCGATCTTGGCGGCATTCGTCTCAGCGCCAGGCAATTAGTATAGGAGCACTGTGTTTGACTTCTCTGGATGTTTCCCAGGCGAGTTATTGACAAGTAAATCCTAGACGCTCGATCTTGGTTATTTTCGCTTTCGCGGCTGGCAGTAAAAGAACCATGTTTCTGTGAATAACTCCTGAACCGTAAGTCCTAGACGCTCGCTCTTGGCTGCATTCGATTCAGCTCGTGGCAGCCAGTCTAAAAAACACTATCTTGGACTTCTCTGCATGTTTCCCAGGCGAGCAATTGGCAGCATGTTCAGAACCATGTTTCTGTGAATAACTCCTGAACCGTAAGTCCTAGACGCTCGCTCTTGGCTGCATTCGATTCAGCTCGTGGCAGCCAGTCTAAAAAACACTATCTTGGACTTCTCTGCATGTTCCTAAGGCAAATGTTTCTAAAGCTAATTCTTGAACCGTAAGTCCTAGACGCTCGATCTTGGCGGCATTCGTCTCAGCGCCAGGCAATTAGTATAGGAGCACTGTGTTTGACTTCTCTGGATGTTTCCCAGGCGAGCAATTGTCAGCATGTTCAGAACCATGTTTCTGTGAATAACTCCTGAACCGTAAGTCCTAGACGCTCGCTCTTGGCTGCATTCGATTCAGCTCGTGGCAGCCAGTCTAAAAAACACTATCTTGGACTTCTCTGCATGTTTCCCAGGCGAGCAATTGGCAGCATGTTCAGAACCATGTTTCTGTGAATAACTCCTGAACCGTAAGTCCTAGACGCTCGCTCTTGGCTGCATTCGATTCAGCTCGTGGCAGCCAGTCTAAAAAACACTATCTTGGACTTCTCTGCATGTTTCCCAGGCGAGCAATTGGCAGCATGTTCAGAACCATGTTTCTGTGAATAACTCCTGAACCGTAAGTCCTAGACGCTCGCTCTTGGCTGCATTCGATTCAGCTCGTGGCAGCCAGTCTAAAAAACACTATCTTGGACTTCTCTACATGTTTCCCAGGCGAGCAATTGGCAGCATGTTCAGAACCATGTTTCTGTGAATAACTCCTGAACCGTAAGTCCTAGACGCTCGCTCTTGGCTGCATTCGATTCAGCTCGTGGCAGCCAGTCTAAAAAACACTATCTTGGACTTCTCTGCATGTTCCTAAGGCAAATGTTTCTAAAGCTAATTCTTGAACCGTAAGTCCTAGACGCTCGATCTTGGCGGCATTCGTCTCAGCGCCAGGCAATTAGTATAGGAGCACTGTGTTTGACTTCTCTGGATGTTTCCCAGGCGAGTTATTGACAAGTAAATCCTAGACGCTCGATCTTGGTTATTTTCGCTTTCGCGGCTGGCAGTAAAAGAACCATGTTTCTGTGAATAACTCCTGAACCGTAAGTCCTAGACGCTCGCTCTTGGCTGCATTCGATTCAGCTCGTGGCAGCCAGTCTAAAAAACACTATCTTGGACTTCTCTGCATGTTTCCCAGGCGAGCAATTGGCAGCATGTTCAGAATCATGTTTCTGTGAATAACTCCTGAACCGTAAGTCCTAGACGCTCGCTCTTGGCTGCATTCGATTCAGCTCGTGGCAGCCAGTCTAAAAAACACTATCTTGGACTTCTCTGCATGTTCCTAAGGCAAATGTTTCTAAAGCTAATTCTTGAACCGTAAGTCCTAGACGCTCGATCTTGGCGGCATTCGTCTCAGCGCCAGGCAATTAGTATAGGAGCACTGTGTTTGACTTCTCTGGATGTTTCCCAGGCGAGTTATTGACAAGTAAATCCTAGACGCTCGATCTTGGTTATTTTCGCTTTCGCGGCTGGCAGTAAAAGAACCATGTTTCTGTGAATAACTCCTGAACCGTAAGTCCTAGACGCTCGCTCTTGGCTGCATTCGATTCAGCTCGTGGCAGCCAGTCTAAAAAACACTATCTTGGACTTCTCTGCTTGTTTCCCAGGCGAGCAATTGGCAGCATGTTCAGAACCATGTTTCTGTGAATAACTCCTGAACCGTAAGTCCTAGACGCTCGCTCTTGGCTGCATTCGATTCAGCTCGTGGCAGCCAGTCTAAAAAACACTATCTTGGACTTCTCTGCATGTTTCCCAGGCGAGCAATTGTCAGCATGTTCAGAACCATGTTTCTGTGAATAACTCCTGAACCGTAAGTCCTAGACGCTCGCTCTTGGCTGCATTCGATTCAGCTCGTGGCAGCCAGTCTAAAAAACACTATCTTGGACTTCTCTGCATGTTTCCCAGGCGAGCAATTGGCAGCATGTTCAGAACCATGTTTCTGTGAATAACTCCTGAACCGTAAGTCCTAGACGCTCGCTCTTGGCTGCATTCGATTCAGCTCGTGGCAGCCAGTCTAAAAAACACTATCTTGGACTTCTCTGCATGTTTCCCAGGCGAGCAATTGGCAGCATGTTCAGAACCATGTTTCTGTGAATAACTCCTGAACCGTAAGTCCTAGACGCTCGCTCTTGGCTGCATTCGATTCAGCTCGTGGCAGCCAGTCTAAAAAACACTATCTTGGACTTCTCTGCATGTTTCCCAGGCGAGCAATTGGCAGCATGTTCAGAACCATGTTTCTGTGAATAACTCCTGAACCGTAAGTCACAGACGCTCGCTCTTGGCTGCATTCGATTCAGCTCGTGGCAGCCAGTCTAAAAAACACTATCTTGGACTTCTCTGCATGTTCCTAAGGCAAATGTTTCTAAAGCTAATTCTTGAACCGTAAGTCCTAGACGCTCGATCTTGGCGGCATTCGTCTCAGCGCCTGGCAATTAGTATAGGAGCACTGTGTTTGACTTCTCTGGATGTTTCCCAGGCGAGTTATTGACAAGTAAATCCTAGACGCTCGATCTTGGTTATTTTCGCTTTCGCGGCTGGCAGTAAAAGAACCATGTTTCTGTGAATAACTCCTGAACCGTAAGTCCTAGACGCTCGCTCTTGGCTGCATTCGATTCAGCTCGTGGCAGCCAGTCTAAAAAACACTATCTTGGACTTCTCTGCATGTTTCCCAGGCGAGCAATTGGCAGCATGTTCAGAACCATGTTTCTGTGAATAACTCCTGAACCGTAAGTCCTAGACGCTCGCTCTTGGCTGCATTCGATTCAGCTCGTGGCAGCCAGTCTAAAAAACACTATCTTGGACTTCTCTGCATGTTCCTAAGGCAAATGTTTCTAAAGCTAATTCTTGAACCGTAAGTCCTAGACGCTCGATCTTGGCGGCATTCGTCTCAGCGCCAGGCAATTAGTATAGGAGCACTGTGTTTGACTTCTCTGGATGTTTCCCAGGCGAGTTATTGACAAGTAAATCCTAGACGCTCGATCTTGGTTATTTTCGCTTTCGCGGCTGGCAGTAAAAGAACCATGTTTCTGTGAATAACTCCTGAACCGTAAGTCCTAGACGCTCGCTCTTGGCTGCATTCGATTCAGCTCGTGGCAGCCAGTCTAAAAAACACTATCTTGGACTTCTCTGCTTGTTTCCCAGGCGAGCAATTGGCAGCATGTTCAGAACCATGTTTCTGTGAATAACTCCTGAACCGTAAGTCCTAGACGCTCGCTCTTGGCTGCATTCGATTCAGCTCGTGGCAGCCAGTCTAAAAAACACTATCTTGGACTTCTCTGCATGTTTCCCAGGCGAGCAATTGGCAGCATGTTCAGAACCATGTTTCTGTGAATAACTCCTGAACCGTAAGTCCTAGACGCTCGCTCTTGGCTGCATTCGATTCAGCTCGTGGCAGCCAGTCTAAAAAACACTATCTTGGACTTCTCTGCATGTTTCCCAGGCGAGCAATTGGCAGCATGTTCAGAACCATGTTTCTGTGAATAACTCCTGAACCGTAAGTCCTAGACGCTCGCTCTTGGCTGCATTCGATTCAGCTCGTGGCAGCCAGTCTAAAAAACACTATCTTGGACTTCTCTGCATGTTTCCCAGGCGAGCAATTGGCAGCATGTTCAGAACCATGTTTCTGTGAATAACTCCTGAACCGTAAGTCCTAGACGCTCGCTCTTGGCTGCATTCGATTCAGCTCGTGGCAGCCAGTCTAAAAAACACTATCTTGGACTTCTCTGCATGTTTCCCAGGCGAGCAATTGGCAGCATGTTCAGAACCATGTTTCTGTGAATAACTCCTGAACCGTAAGTCCTAGACGCTCGCTCTTGGCTGCATTCGATTCAGCTCGTGGCAGCCAGTCTAAAAAACACTATCTTGGACTTCTCTGCATGTTCCTAAGGCAAATGTTTCTAAAGCTAATTCTTGAACCGTAAGTCCTAGACGCTCGATCTTGGCGGCATTCGTCTCAGCGCCAGGCAATTAGTATAGGAGCACTGTGTTTGACTTCTCTGGATGTTTCCCAGGCGAGTTATTGACAAGTAAATCCTAGACGCTCGATCTTGGTTATTTTCGCTTTCGCGGCTGGCAGTAAAAGAACCATGTTTCTGTGAATAACTCCTGAACCGTAAGTCCTAGACGCTCGCTCTTGGCTGCATTCGATTCCGCTCGTGGCAGCCAGTCTAAAAAACACTATCTTGGACTTCTCTGCTTGTTTCCCAGACGAGCAATTGGCAGCATGTTCAGAACCATGTTTCTGTGAATAACTCCTGAACCGTAAGTCCTAGACGCTCGCTCTTGGCTGCATTCGATTCAGCTCGTGGCAGCCAGTCTAAAAAACACTATCTTGGACTTCTCTGCATGTTTCCCAGGCGAGCAATTGGCAGCATGTTCAGAACCATGTTTCTGTGAATAACTCCTGAACCGTAAGTCCTAGACGCTCGCTCTTGGCTGCATTCGATTCAGCTCGTGGCAGCCAGTCTAAAAAACACTATCTTGGACTTCTCTGCATGTTTCCCAGGCGAGCAATTGGCAGCATGTTCAGAACCATGTTTCTGTGAATAACTCCTGAACCGTAAGTCCTAGACGCTCGCTCTTGGCTGCATTCGATTCAGCTCGTGGCAGCCAGTCTAAAAAACACTATCTTGGACTTCTCTGCATGTTTCCCAGGCGAGCAATTGGCAGCATGTTCAGAACCATGTTTCTGTGAATAACTCCTGAACCGTAAGTCCTAGACGCTCGCTCTTGGCTGCATTCGATTCAGCTCGTGGCAGCCAGTCTAAAAAACACTATCTTGGACTTCTCTGCATGTTTCCCAGGCGAGCAATTGGCAGCATGTTCAGAACCATGTTTCTGTGAATAACTCCTGAACCGTAAGTCCTAGACGCTCGCTCTTGGCTGCATTCGATTCAGCTCGTGGCAGCCAGTCTAAAAAACACTATCTTGGACTTCTCTGCATGTTTCCCAGGCGAGCAATTGGCAGCATGTTCAGAACCATGTTTCTGTGAATAACTCCTGAACCGTAAGTCACAGACGCTCGCTCTTGGCTGCATTCGATTCAGCTCGTGGCAG
>NW_027463470.1:0-36777 GCF_050947455.1 Rhinoderma darwinii | reverse complement strand
TGACAATTGCTCGCCTGGGAAACATCCAGAGAAGTCAAACACAGTGCTCCTATACTAATTGCCTGGCGCTGAGACGAATGCCGCCAAGATCGAGCGTCTAGGACTTACGGTTCAAGAATTAGCTTTAGAAACATTTGCCTTAGGAACATGCAGAGAAGTCCAAGATAGTGTTTTTTAGACTGGCTGCCACGAGCTGAATCGAATGCAGCCAAGAGCGAGCGTCTAGGACTTACGGTTCAGGAGTTATTCACAGAAACATGGTTCTGAACATGCTGCCAATTGCTCGCCTGGGAAACATGCAGAGAAGTCCAAGATAGTGTTTTTTAGAAGACTGGCTGCCACGAGCTGAATCGAATGCAGCCAAGAGCGAGCGTCTAGGACTTACGGTTCAGGAGTTATTCACAGAAACATGGTTCTTTTACTGCCAGCCGCGAAAGCGAAAATAACCAAGATCGAGCGTCTAGGATTTACTTGTCAATAACTCGCCTGGGAAACATCCAGAGAAGTCAAACACAGTGCTCCTATACTAATTGCCAGGCGCTGAGACGAATGCCGCCAAGATCGAGCGTCTAGGACTTACGGTTCAGGAGTTATTCACAGAAACATGGTTCTGAACATGCTGCCAATTTCTCGCCTGGGAAACATGCAGAGAAGTCCAAGATAGTGTTTTTTAGACTGGCTGCCACGAGCTGAATCGAATGCAGCCAAGAGCGAGCGTCTAGGACTTACGGTTCAGGAGTTATTCACAGAAACATGGTTCTGAACATGCTGCCAATTGCTCGCCTGGGAAACATGCAGAGAAGTCCAAGATAGTGTTTTTTAGACTGGCTGCCACGAGCTGAATCGAATGCAGCCAAGAGCGAGCGTCTAGGACTTACGGTTCAGGAGTTATTCACAGAAACATGGTTCTGAACATGCTGCCAATTGCTCGCCTGGGAAACATGCAGAGAAGTCCAAGATAGTGTTTTTTAGACTGGCTGCCACGAGCTGAATCGAATGCAGCCAAGAGCGAGCGTCTAGGACTTACGGTTCAGGAGTTATTCACAGAAACATGGTTCTGAACATGCTGCCAATTGCTCGCCTGGGAAACATGCAGAGAAGTCCAAGATAGTGTTTTTTAGACTGGCTGCCACGAGCTGAATCGAATGCAGCCAAGAGCGAGCGTCTAGGACTTACGGTTCAGGAGTTATTCACAGAAACATGGTTCTGAACATGCTGCCAATTGCTCGCCTGGGAAACATGCAGAGAAGTCCAAGATAGTGTTTTTTAGACTGGCTGCCACGAGCTGAATCGAATGCAGCCAAGAGCGAGCGTCTAGGACTTACGGTTCAGGAGTTATTCACAGAAACATGGTTCTGAACATGCTGCCAATTGCTCGCCTGGGAAACATGCAGAGAAGTCCAAGATAGTGTTTTTTAGACTGGCTGCCACGAGCTGAATCGAATGCAGCCAAGAGCGAGCGTCTAGGACTTACGGTTCAGGAGTTATTCACAGAAACATGGTTCTGAACATGCTGCCAATTTCTCGCCTGGGAAACATGCAGAGAAGTCCAAGATAGTGTTTTTTAGACTGGCTGCCACGAGCTGAATCGAATGCAGCCAAGAGCGAGCGTCTAGGACTTACGGTTCAGGAGTTATTCACAGAAATATGGTTCTGAACATGCTGCCAATTGCTCGCCTGGGAAACATGCAGAGAAGTCCGAGATAGTGTTTTTTAGACTGGCTGCCACGAGCTGAATCGAATGCAGCCAAGAGCGAGCGTCTAGGACTTACGGTTCAGGAGTTATTCACAGAAACATGGTTCTGAACATGCTGCCAATTGCTCGCCTGGGAAACATGCAGAGAAGTCCAAGATAGTGTTTTTTAGACTGGCTGCCACGAGCTGAATCGAATGCAGCCAAGAGCGAGCGTCTAGGACTTACGGTTCAGGAGTTATTCACAGAAACATGGTTCTGAACATGCTGCCAATTGCTCGCCTGGGAAACATGCAGAGAAGTCCAAGATAGTGTTTTTTAGACTGGCTGCCACGAGCTGAATCGAATGCAGCCAAGAGCGAGCGTCTAGGACTTACGGTTCAGGAGTTATTCACAGAAACATGGTTCTGAACATGCTGCCAATTGCTCGCCTGGGAAACATGCAGAGAAGTCCAAGATAGTGTTTTTTAGACTGGCTGCCACGAGCTGAATCGAATGCAGCCAAGAGCGAGCGTCTAGGACTTACGGTTCAGGAGTTATTCACAGAAACATGGTTCTGAACATGCTGCCAATTGCTCGCCTGGGAAACATGCAGAGAAGTCCAAGATAGTGTTTTTTAGACTGGCTGCCACGAGCTGAATCGAATGCAGCCAAGAGCGAGCGTCTAGGACTTACGGTTCAGGAGTTATTCACAGAAACATGGTTCTGAACATGCTGCCAATTTCTCGCCTGGGAAACATGCAGAGAAGTCCAAGATAGTGTTTTTTAGACTGGCTGCCACGAGCTGAATCGAATGCAGCCAAGAGCGAGCGTCTAGGACTTACGGTTCAGGAGTTATTCACAGAAATATGGTTCTGAACATGCTGCCAATTGCTCGCCTGGGAAACATGCAGAGAAGTCCGAGATAGTGTTTTTTAGACTGGCTGCCACGAGCTGAATCGAATGCAGCCAAGAGCGAGCGTCTAGGACTTACGGTTCAGGAGTTATTCACAGAAACATGGTTCTGAACATGCTGACAATTGCTCGCCTGGGAAACATCCAGAGAAGTCAAACACAGTGCTCCTATACTAATTGCCTGGCGCTGAGACGAATGCCGCCAAGATCGAGCGTCTAGGACTTACGGTTCAAGAATTAGCTTTAGAAACATTTGCCTTAGGAACATGCAGAGAAGTCCAAGATAGTGTTTTTTAGACTGGCTGCCACGAGCTGAATCGAATGCAGCCAAGAGCGAGCGTCTAGGACTTACGGTTCAGGAGTTATTCACAGAAACATGGTTCTGAACATGCTGCCAATTGCTCGCCTGGGAAACATGCAGAGAAGTCCAAGATAGTGTTTTTTAGACTGGCTGCCACGAGCTGAATCGAATGCAGCCAAGAGCGAGCGTCTAGGACTTACGGTTCAGGAGTTATTCACAGAAACATGGTTCTTTTACTGCCAGCCGCGAAAGCGAAAATAACCAAGATCGAGCGTCTAGGATTTACTTGTCAATAACTCGCCTGGGAAACATCCAGAGAAGTCAAACACAGTGCTCCTATACTAATTGCCAGGCGCTGAGACGAATGCCGCCAAGATCGAGCGTCTAGGACTTACGGTTCAGGAGTTATTCACAGAAACATGGTTCTGAACATGCTGCCAATTTCTCGCCTGGGAAACATGCAGAGAAGTCCAAGATAGTGTTTTTTAGACTGGCTGCCACGAGCTGAATCGAATGCAGCCAAGAGCGAGCGTCTAGGACTTACGGTTCAGGAGTTATTCACAGAAACATGGTTCTGAACATGCTGCCAATTGCTCGCCTGGGAAACATGCAGAGAAGTCCAAGATAGTGTTTTTTAGACTGGCTGCCACGAGCTGAATCGAATGCAGCCAAGAGCGAGCGTCTAGGACTTACGGTTCAGGAGTTATTCACAGAAACATGGTTCTGAACATGCTGCCAATTGCTCGCCTGGGAAACATGCAGAGAAGTCCAAGATAGTGTTTTTTAGACTGGCTGCCACGAGCTGAATCGAATGCAGCCAAGAGCGAGCGTCTAGGACTTACGGTTCAGGAGTTATTCACAGAAACATGGTTCTGAACATGCTGCCAATTGCTCGCCTGGGAAACATGCAGAGAAGTCCAAGATAGTGTTTTTTAGACTGGCTGCCACGAGCTGAATCGAATGCAGCCAAGAGCGAGCGTCTAGGACTTACGGTTCAGGAGTTATTCACAGAAACATGGTTCTGAACATGCTGCCAATTGCTCGCCTGGGAAACATGCAGAGAAGTCCAAGATAGTGTTTTTTAGACTGGCTGCCACGAGCTGAATCGAATGCAGCCAAGAGCGAGCGTCTAGGACTTATGGTTCAGGAGTTATTCACAGAAACATGGTTCTGAACATGCTGCCAATTGCTCGCCTGGGAAACAAGCAGAGAAGTCCAAGATAGTGTTTTTTAGACTGGCTGCCACGAGCTGAATCGAATGCAGCCAAGAGCGACCGTCTAGGACTTACGGTTCAGGAGTTATTCACAGAAACATGGTTCTTTTACTGCCAGCCGCGAAAGCGAAAATAACCAAGATCGAGCGTCTAGGATTTACTTGTCAATAACTCGCCTGGGAAACATCCAGAGAAGTCAAACACAGTGCTCCTATACTAATTGCCTGGCGCTGAGACGAATGCCGCCAAGATCGAGCGTCTAGGACTTACGGTTCAAGAATTAGCTTTAGAAACATTTGCCTTAGGAACATGCAGAGAAGTCCAAGATAGTGTTTTTTAGACTGGCTGCCACGAGCTGAATCGAATGCAGCCAAGAGCGAGCGTCTAGGACTTATGGTTCAGGAGTTATTCACAGAAACATGGTTCTGAACATGCTGCCAATTGCTCGCCTGGGAAACAAGCAGAGAAGTCCAAGATAGTGTTTTTTAGACTGGCTGCCACGAGCTGAATCGAATGCAGCCAAGAGCGACCGTCTAGGACTTACGGTTCAGGAGTTATTCACAGAAACATGGTTCTTTTACTGCCAGCCGCGAAAGCGAAAATAACCAAGATCGAGCGTCTAGGATTTACTTGTCAATAACTCGCCTGGGAAACATCCAGAGAAGTCAAACACAGTGCTCCTATACTAATTGCCTGGCGCTGAGACGAATGCCGCCAAGATCGAGCGTCTAGGACTTACGGTTCAAGAATTAGCTTTAGAAACATTTGCCTTAGGAACATGCAGAGAAGTCCAAGATAGTGTTTTTTAGACTGGCTGCCACGAGCTGAATCGAATGCAGCCAAGAGCGAGCGTCTAGGACTTACGGTTCAGGAGTTATTCACAGAAACATGGTTCTGAACATGCTGCCAATTGCTCGCCTGGGAAACATGCAGAGAAGTCCAAGATAGTGTTTTTTAGACTGGCTGCCACGAGCTGAATCGAATGCAGCCAAGAGCGAGCGTCTAGGACTTACGGTTCAGGAGTTATTCACAGAAACATGGTTCTTTTACTGCCAGCCGCGAAAGCGAAAATAACCAAGATCGAGCGTCTAGGATTTACTTGTCAATAACTCGCCTGGGAAACATCCAGAGAAGTCAAACACAGTGCTCCTATACTAATTGCCTGGCGCTGAGACGAATGCCGCCAAGATCGAGCGTCTAGGACTTACGGTTCAAGAATTAGCTTTAGAAACATTTGCCTTAGGAACATGCAGAGAAGTCCAAGATAGTGTTTTTTAGACTGGCTGCCACGAGCTGAATCGAATGCAGCCAAGAGCGAGCGTCTAGGACTTACGGTTCAGGAGTTATTCACAGAAACATGGTTCTGAACATGCTGCCAATTGCTCGCCTGGGAAACATGCAGAGAAGTCCAAGATAGTGTTTTTTAGACTGGCTGCCACGAGCTGAATCGAATGCAGCCAAGAGCGAGCGTCTAGGACTTACGGTTCAGGAGTTATTCACAGAAACATGGTTCTGAACATGCTGCCAATTGCTCGCCTGGGAAACATGCAGAGAAGTCCAAGATAGTGTTTTTTAGACTGGCTGCCACGAGCTGAATCGAATGCAGCCAAGAGCGAGCGTCTAGGACTTACGGTTCAGGAGTTATTCACAGAAACATGCTTCTTTTACTGCCAGCCGCGAAAGCGAAAATAACCAAGATCGAGCGTCTAGGATTTACTTGTCAATAACTCGCCTGGGAAACATCCAGAGAAGTCAAACACAGTGCTCCTATACTAAATGCCAGGCGCTGAGACGAATGCCGCCAAGATCGAGCGTCTAGGACTTACGGTTCAGGAGTTATTCACAGAAACATGGTTCTGAACATGCTGCCAATTTCTCGTCTGGGAAACATGCAGAGAAGTCCAAGATAGTGTTTTTTAGACTGGCTGCCACGAGCTGAATCGAATGCAGCCAAGAGCGAGCGTCTAGGACTTACGGTTCAGGAGTTATTCACAGAAACATGGTTCTGAACATGCTGCCAATTTCTCGCCTGGGAAACATGCAGAGAAGTCCAAGATAGTGTTTTTTAGACTGGCTGCCACGAGCTGAATCGAATGCAGCCAAGAGCGAGCGTCTAGGACTTACGGTTCAGGAGTTATTCACAGAAACATGGTTCTGAACATGCTGCCAATTGCTCGCCTGGGAAACATGCAGAGAAGTCCAAGATAGTGTTTTTTAGACTGGCTGCCACGAGCTGAATCGAATGCAGCCAAGAGCGAGCGTCTAGGACTTACGGTTCAGGAGTTATTCACAGAAACATGGTTTTTTTACTGCCAGCCGCGAAAGCGAAAATAACCAAGATCGAGCGTCTAGGATTTACTTGTCAATAACTCGCCTGGGAAACATCCAGAGAAGTCAAACACAGTGCTCCTATACTAATTGCCAGGCGCTGAGACGAATGCCGCCAAGATCGAGCGTCTAGGACTTACGGTTCAGGAGTTATTCACAGAAACATGGTTCTGAACATGCTGCCAATTGCTCGCCTGGGAAACATGCAGAGAAGTCCAAGATAGTGTTTTTTAGACTGGCTGCCACGAGCTGAATCGAATGCAGCCAAGAGCGAGCGTCTAGGACTTACGGTTCAGGAGTTATTCACAGAAACATGGTTCTGAACATGCTGCCAATTGCTCGCCTGGGAAACATGCAGAGAAGTCCAAGATAGTGTTTTTTAGACTGGCTGCCACGAGCTGAATCGAATGCAGCCAAGAGCGAGCGTCTAGGACTTACGGTTCAGGAGTTATTCACAGAAACATGGTTCTTTTACTGCCAGCCGCGAAAGCGAAAATAACCAAGATCGAGCGTCTAGGATTTACTTGTCAATAACTCGCCTGGGAAACATCCAGAGAAGTCAAACACAGTGCTCCTATACTAATTGCCAGGCGCTGAGACGAATGCCGCCAAGATCGAGCGTCTAGGACTTACGGTTCAGGAGTTATTCACAGAAACATGGTTCTGAACATGCTGCCAATTTCTCGCCTGGGAAACATGCAGAGAAGTCCAAGATAGTGTTTTTTAGACTGGCTGCCACGAGCTGAATCGAATGCAGCCAAGAGCGAGCGTCTAGGACTTACGGTTCAGGAGTTATTCACAGAAACATGGTTCTGAACATGCTGCCAATTTCTCGCCTGGGAAACATGCAGAGAAGTCCAAGATAGTGTTTTTTAGACTGGCTGCCACGAGCTGAATCGAATGCAGCCAAGAGCGAGCGTCTAGGACTTACGGTTCAGGAGTTATTCACAGAAACATGGTTCTGAACATGCTGCCAATTGCTCGCCTGGGAAACATGCAGAGAAGTCCAAGATAGTGTTTTTTAGACTGGCTGCCACGAGCTGAATCGAATGCAGCCAAGAGCGAGCGTCTAGGACTTACGGTTCAGGAGTTATTCACAGAAACATGGTTTTTTTACTGCCAGCCGCGAAAGCGAAAATAACCAAGATCGAGCGTCTAGGATTTACTTGTCAATAACTCGCCTGGGAAACATCCAGAGAAGTCAAACACAGTGCTCCTATACTAATTGCCAGGCGCTGAGACGAATGCCGCCAAGATCGAGCGTCTAGGACTTACGGTTCAGGAGTTATTCACAGAAACATGGTTCTGAACATGCTGCCAATTGCTCGCCTGGGAAACATGCAGAGAAGTCCAAGATAGTGTTTTTTAGACTGGCTGCCACGAGCTGAATCGAATGCAGCCAAGAGCGAGCGTCTAGGACTTACGGTTCAGGAGTTATTCACAGAAACATGGTTCTGAACATGCTGCCAATTTCTCGCCTGGGAAACATGCAGAGAAGTCCAAGATAGTGTTTTTTAGACTGGCTGCCACGAGCTGAATCGAATGCAGCCAAGAGCGAGCGTCTAGGACTTACGGTTCAGGAGTTATTCACAGAAATATGGTTCTGAACATGCTGCCAATTGCTCGCCTGGGAAACATGCAGAGAAGTCCGAGATAGTGTTTTTTAGACTGGCTGCCACGAGCTGAATCGAATGCAGCCAAGAGCGAGCGTCTAGGACTTACGGTTCAGGAGTTATTCACAGAAACATGGTTCTGAACATGTTGCCAATTTCTCGACTGGGAAACATGCAGAGAAGTCCAAGATAGTGTTTTTTAGACTGGCTGCCACGAGCTGAATCGAATGCAGCCAAGAGCGAGCGTCTAGGACTTACGGTTCAGGAGTTATTCACAGAAACATGGTTCTTTTACTGCCAGCCGCGAAAGCGAAAATAACCAAGATCGAGCGTCTAGGATTTACTTGTCAATAACTCGCCTGGGAAACATCCAGAGAAGTCAAACACAGTGCTCCTATACTAATTGCGTGGCGCTGAGACGAATGCCGCCAAGATCGAGCGTCTAGGACTTACGGTTCAAGAATTAGCTTTAGAAACATTTGCCTTAGGAACATGCAGAGAAGTCCAAGATAGTGTTTTTTAGACTGGCTGCCACGAGCTGAATCGAATGCAGCCAAGAGCGAGCGTCTAGGACTTACGGTTCAGGAGTTATTCACAGAAACATGGTTCTGAACATGCTGCCAATTGCTCGCCTGGGAAACATGCAGAGAAGTCCAAGATAGTGTTTTTTAGACTGGCTGCCACGAGCTGAATCGAATGCAGCCAAGAGCGAGCGTCTAGGACTTACGGTTCAGGAGTTATTCACAGAAACATGGTTCTGAACATGCTGCCAATTGCTCGCCTGGGAAACATGCAGAGAAGTCCAAGATAGTGTTTTTTAGACTGGCTGCCACGAGCTGAATCGAATGCAGCCAAGAGCGAGCGTCTAGGACTTATGGTTCAGGAGTTATTCACAGAAACATGGTTCTGAACATGCTGCCAATTGCTCGCCTGGGAAACAAGCAGAGAAGTCCAAGATAGTGTTTTTTAGACTGGCTGCCACGAGCTGAATCGAATGCAGCCAAGAGCGACCGTCTAGGACTTACGGTTCAGGAGTTATTCACAGAAACATGGTTCTTTTACTGCCAGCCGCGAAAGCGAAAATAACCAAGATCGAGCGTCTAGGATTTACTTGTCAATAACTCGCCTGGGAAACATCCAGAGAAGTCAAACACAGTGCTCCTATACTAATTGCCTGGCGCTGAGACGAATGCCGCCAAGATCGAGCGTCTAGGACTTACGGTTCAAGAATTAGCTTTAGAAACATTTGCCTTAGGAACATGCAGAGAAGTCCAAGATAGTGTTTTTTAGACTGGCTGCCACGAGCTGAATCGAATGCAGCCAAGAGCGAGCGTCTAGGACTTACGGTTCAGGAGTTATTCACAGAAACATGGTTCTGAACATGCTGCCAATTGCTCGCCTGGGAAACATGCAGAGAAGTCCAAGATAGTGTTTTTTAGACTGGCTGCCACGAGCTGAATCGAATGCAGCCAAGAGCGAGCGTCTAGGACTTACGGTTCAGGAGTTATTCACAGAAACATGGTTCTTTTACTGCCAGCCGCGAAAGCGAAAATAACCAAGATCGAGCGTCTAGGATTTACTTGTCAATAACTCGCCTGGGAAACATCCAGAGAAGTCAAACACAGTGCTCCTATACTAATTGCGTGGCGCTGAGACGAATGCCGCCAAGATCGAGCGTCTAGGACTTACGGTTCAAGAATTAGCTTTAGAAACATTTGCCTTAGGAACATGCAGAGAAGTCCAAGATAGTGTTTTTTAGACTGGCTGCCACGAGCTGAATCGAATGCAGCCAAGAGCGAGCGTCTAGGACTTACGGTTCAGGAGTTATTCACAGAAACATGGTTCTGAACATGCTGCCAATTGCTCGCCTGGGAAACATGCAGAGAAGTCCAAGATAGTGTTTTTTAGACTGGCTGCCACGAGCTGAATCGAATGCAGCCAAGAGCGAGCGTCTAGGACTTACGGTTCAGGAGTTATTCACAGAAACATGGTTCTGAACATGCTGCCAATTGCTCGCCTGGGAAACATGCAGAGAAGTCCAAGATAGTGTTTTTTAGACTGGCTGCCACGAGCTGAATCGAATGCAGCCAAGAGCGAGCGTCTAGGACTTATGGTTCAGGAGTTATTCACAGAAACATGGTTCTGAACATGCTGCCAATTGCTCGCCTGGGAAACAAGCAGAGAAGTCCAAGATAGTGTTTTTTAGACTGGCTGCCACGAGCTGAATCGAATGCAGCCAAGAGCGACCGTCTAGGACTTACGGTTCAGGAGTTATTCACAGAAACATGGTTCTTTTACTGCCAGCCGCGAAAGCGAAAATAACCAAGATCGAGCGTCTAGGATTTACTTGTCAATAACTCGCCTGGGAAACATCCAGAGAAGTCAAACACAGTGCTCCTATACTAATTGCCTGGCGCTGAGACGAATGCCGCCAAGATCGAGCGTCTAGGACTTACGGTTCAAGAATTAGCTTTAGAAACATTTGCCTTAGGAACATGCAGAGAAGTCCAAGATAGTGTTTTTTAGACTGGCTGCCACGAGCTGAATCGAATGCAGCCAAGAGCGAGCGTCTAGGACTTACGGTTCAGGAGTTATTCACAGAAACATGGTTCTGAACATGCTGCCAATTGCTCGCCTGGGAAACATGCAGAGAAGTCCAAGATAGTGTTTTTTAGACTGGCTGCCACGAGCTGAATCGAATGCAGCCAAGAGCGAGCGTCTAGGACTTACGGTTCAGGAGTTATTCACAGAAACATGGTTCTTTTACTGCCAGCCGCGAAAGCGAAAATAACCAAGATCGAGCGTCTAGGATTTACTTGTCAATAACTCGCCTGGGAAACATCCAGAGAAGTCAAACACAGTGCTCCTATACTAATTGCCTGGCGCTGAGACGAATGCCGCCAAGATCGAGCGTCTAGGACTTACGGTTCAAGAATTAGCTTTAGAAACATTTGCCTTAGGAACATGCAGAGAAGTCCAAGATAGTGTTTTTTAGACTGGCTGCCACGAGCTGAATCGAATGCAGCCAAGAGCGAGCGTCTAGGACTTACGGTTCAGGAGTTATTCACAGAAACATGGTTCTGAACATGCTGCCAATTGCTCGCCTGGGAAACATGCAGAGAAGTCCAAGATAGTGTTTTTTAGACTGGCTGCCACGAGCTGAATCGAATGCAGCCAAGAGCGAGCGTCTAGGACTTACGGTTCAGGAGTTATTCACAGAAACATGGTTCTGAACATGCTGCCAATTGCTCGCCTGGGAAACATGCAGAGAAGTCCAAGATAGTGTTTTTTAGACGGGCTGCCACGAGCTGAATCGAATGCAGCCAAGAGCGAGCGTCTAGGACTTACGGTTCAGGAGTTATTCACAGAAACATGCTTCTTTTACTGCCAGCCGCGAAAGCGAAAATAACCAAGATCGAGCGTCTAGGATTTACTTGTCAATAACTCGCCTGGGAAACATCCAGAGAAGTCAAACACAGTGCTCCTATACTAAATGCCAGGCGCTGAGACGAATGCCGCCAAGATCGAGCGTCTAGGACTTACGGTTCAGGAGTTATTCACAGAAACATGGTTCTGAACATGCTGCCAATTTCTCGTCTGGGAAACATGCAGAGAAGTCCAAGATAGTGTTTTTTAGACTGGCTGCCACGAGCTGAATCGAATGCAGCCAAGAGCGAGCGTCTAGGACTTACGGTTCAGGAGTTATTCACAGAAACATGGTTCTGAACATGCTGCCAATTTCTCGCCTGGGAAACATGCAGAGAAGTCCAAGATAGTGTTTTTTAGACTGGCTGCCACGAGCTGAATCGAATGCAGCCAAGAGCGAGCGTCTAGGACTTACGGTTCAGGAGTTATTCACAGAAACATGGTTCTGAACATGCTGCCAATTGCTCGCCTGGGAAACATGCAGAGAAGTCCAAGATAGTGTTTTTTAGACTGGCTGCCACGAGCTGAATCGAATGCAGCCAAGAGCGAGCGTCTAGGACTTACGGTTCAGGAGTTATTCACAGAAACATGGTTTTTTTACTGCCAGCCGCGAAAGCGAAAATAACCAAGATCGAGCGTCTAGGATTTACTTGTCAATAACTCGCCTGGGAAACATCCAGAGAAGTCAAACACAGTGCTCCTATACTAATTGCCAGGCGCTGAGACGAATGCCGCCAAGATCGAGCGTCTAGGACTTACGGTTCAGGAGTTATTCACAGAAACATGGTTCTGAACATGCTGCCAATTGCTCGCCTGGGAAACATGCAGAGAAGTCCAAGATAGTGTTTTTTAGACTGGCTGCCACGAGCTGAATCGAATGCAGCCAAGAGCGAGCGTCTAGGACTTACGGTTCAGGAGTTATTCACAGAAACATGGTTCTGAACATGCTGCCAATTGCTCGCCTGGGAAACATGCAGAGAAGTCCAAGATAGTGTTTTTTAGACTGGCTGCCACGAGCTGAATCGAATGCAGCCAAGAGCGAGCGTCTAGGACTTACGGTTCAGGAGTTATTCACAGAAACATGGTTCTTTTACTGCCAGCCGCGAAAGCGAAAATAACCAAGATCGAGCGTCTAGGATTTACTTGTCAATAACTCGCCTGGGAAACATCCAGAGAAGTCAAACACAGTGCTCCTATACTAATTGCCAGGCGCTGAGACGAATGCCGCCAAGATCGAGCGTCTAGGACTTACGGTTCAGGAGTTATTCACAGAAACATGGTTCTGAACATGCTGCCAATTTCTCGCCTGGGAAACATGCAGAGAAGTCCAAGATAGTGTTTTTTAGACTGGCTGCCACGAGCTGAATCGAATGCAGCCAAGAGCGAGCGTCTAGGACTTACGGTTCAGGAGTTATTCACAGAAACATGGTTCTGAACATGCTGCCAATTTCTCGCCTGGGAAACATGCAGAGAAGTCCAAGATAGTGTTTTTTAGACTGGCTGCCACGAGCTGAATCGAATGCAGCCAAGAGCGAGCGTCTAGGACTTACGGTTCAGGAGTTATTCACAGAAACATGGTTCTGAACATGCTGCCAATTGCTCGCCTGGGAAACATGCAGAGAAGTCCAAGATAGTGTTTTTTAGACTGGCTGCCACGAGCTGAATCGAATGCAGCCAAGAGCGAGCGTCTAGGACTTACGGTTCAGGAGTTATTCACAGAAACATGGTTTTTTTACTGCCAGCCGCGAAAGCGAAAATAACCAAGATCGAGCGTCTAGGATTTACTTGTCAATAACTCGCCTGGGAAACATCCAGAGAAGTCAAACACAGTGCTCCTATACTAACTGCCAGGCGCTGAGACGAATGCCGCCAAGATCGAGCGTCTAGGACTTACGGTTCAGGAGTTATTCACAGAAACATGGTTCTGAACATGCTGCCAATTGCTCGCCTGGGAAACATGCAGAGAAGTCCAAGATAGTGTTTTTTAGACTGGCTGCCACGAGCTGAATCGAATGCAGCCAAGAGCGAGCGTCTAGGACTTACGGTTCAGGAGTTATTCACAGAAACATGGTTCTGAACATGCTGCCAATTGCTCGCCTGGGAAACATGCAGAGAAGTCCAAGATAGTGTTTTTTAGACTGGCTGCCACGAGCTGAATCGAATGCAGCCAAGAGCGAGCGTCTAGGACTTACGGTTCAGGAGTTATTCACAGAAACATGGTTTTTTTACTGCCAGCCGCGAAAGCGAAAATAACCAAGATCGAGCGTCTAGGATTTACTTGTCAATAACTCGCCTGGGAAACATCCAGAGAAGTCAAACACAGTGCTCCTATACTAATTGCCAGGCGCTGAGACGAATGCCGCCAAGATCGAGCGTCTAGGACTTACGGTTCAGGAGTTATTCACAGAAACATGGTTCTGAACATGCTGCCAATTTCTCGTCTGGGAAACATGCAGAGAAGTCCAAGATAGTGTTTTTTAGACTGGCTGCCACGAGCTGAATCGAATGCAGCCAAGAGCGAGCGTCTAGGACTTACGGTTCAGGAGTTATTCACAGAAACATGGTTCTGAACATGCTGCCAATTTCTCGCCTGGGAAACATGCAGAGAAGTCCAAGATAGTGTTTTTTAGACTGGCTGCCACGAGCTGAATCGAATGCAGCCAAGAGCGAGCGTCTAGGACTTACGGTTCAGGAGTTATTCACAGAAACATGGTTCTGAACATGCTGCCAATTGCTCGCCTGGGAAACATGCAGAGAAGTCCAAGATAGTGTTTTTTAGACTGGCTGCCACGAGCTGAATCGAATGCAGCCAAGAGCGAGCGTCTAGGACTTACGGTTCAGGAGTTATTCACAGAAACATGGTTCTTTTACTGCCAGCCGCGAAAGCGAAAATAACCAAGATCGAGCGTCTAGGATTTACTTGTCAATAACTCGCCTGGGAAACATCCAGAGAAGTCAAACACAGTGCTCCTATACTAAATGCCAGGCGCTGAGACGAATGCCGCCAAGATCGAGCGTCTAGGACTTACGGTTCAGGAGTTATTCACAGAAACATGGTTCTGAACATGCTGCCAATTTCTCGCCTGGGAAACATGCAGAGAAGTCCAAGATAGTGTTTTTTAGACTGGCTGCCACGAGCTGAATCGAATGCAGCCAAGAGCGAGCGTCTAGGACTTACGGTTCAGGAGTTATTCACAGAAATATGGTTCTGAACATGCTGCCAATTGCTCGCCTGGGAAACATGCAGAGAAGTCCGAGATAGTGTTTTTTAGACTGGCTGCCACGAGCTGAATCGAATGCAGCCAAGAGCGAGCGTCTAGGACTTACGGTTCAGGAGTTATTCACAGAAACATGGTTCTGAACATGCTGCCAATTTCTCGCCTGGGAAACATGCAGAGAAGTCCAAGATAGTGTTTTTTAGACTGGCTGCCACGAGCTGAATCGAATGCAGCCAAGAGCGAGCGTCTAGGACTTACGGTTCAGGAGTTATTCACAGAAACATGGTTCTTTTACTGCCAGCCGCGAAAGCGAAAATAACCAAGATCGAGCGTCTAGGATTTACTTGTCAATAACTCGCCTGGGAAACATCCAGAGAAGTCAAACACAGTGCTCCTATACTAATTGCGTGGCGCTGAGACGAATGCCGCCAAGATCGAGCGTCTAGGACTTACGGTTCAAGAATTAGCTTTAGAAACATTTGCCTTAGGAACATGCAGAGAAGTCCAAGATAGTGTTTTTTAGACTGGCTGCCACGAGCTGAATCGAATGCAGCCAAGAGCGAGCGTCTAGGACTTACGGTTCAGGAGTTATTCACAGAAACATGGTTCTGAACATGCTGCCAATTGCTCGCCTGGGAAACATGCAGAGAAGTCCAAGATAGAGTTTTTTAGACTGGCTGCCACGAGCTGAATCGAATGCAGCCAAGAGCGAGCGTCTAGGACTTACGGTTCAGGAGTTATTCACAGAAACATGGTTCTGAACATGCTGCCAATTGCTCGCCTGGGAAACATGCAGAGAAGTCCAAGATAGTGTTTTTTAGACTGGCTGCCACGAGCTGAATCGAATGCAGCCAAGAGCGAGCGTCTAGGACTTACGGTTCAGGAGTTATTCACAGAAACATGGTTCTGAACATGCTGCCAATTTCTCGCCTGGGAAACATGCAGAGAAGTCCAAGATAGTGTTTTTTAGACTGGCTGCCACGAGCTGAATCGAATGCAGCCAAGAGCGAGCGTCTAGGACTTACGGTTCAGGAGTTATTCACAGAAATATGGTTCTGAACATGCTGCCAATTGCTCGCCTGGGAAACATGCAGAGAAGTCCGAGATAGTGTTTTTTAGACTGGCTGCCACGAGCTGAATCGAATGCAGCCAAGAGCGAGCGTCTAGGACTTACGGTTCAGGAGTTATTCACAGAAACATGGTTCTGAACATGCTGCCAATTTCTCGCCTGGGAAACATGCAGAGAAGTCCAAGATAGTGTTTTTTAGACTGGCTGCCACGAGCTGAATCGAATGCAGCCAAGAGCGAGCGTCTAGGACTTACGGTTCAGGAGTTATTCACAGAAACATGGTTCTTTTACTGCCAGCCGCGAAAGCGAAAATAACCAAGATCGAGCGTCTAGGATTTACTTGTCAATAACTCGCCTGGGAAACATCCAGAGAAGTCAAACACAGTGCTCCTATACTAATTGCGTGGCGCTGAGACGAATGCCGCCAAGATCGAGCGTCTAGGACTTACGGTTCAAGAATTAGCTTTAGAAACATTTGCCTTAGGAACATGCAGAGAAGTCCAAGATAGTGTTTTTTAGACTGGCTGCCACGAGCTGAATCGAATGCAGCCAAGAGCGAGCGTCTAGGACTTACGGTTCAGGAGTTATTCACAGAAACATGGTTCTGAACATGCTGCCAATTGCTCGCCTGGGAAACATGCAGAGAAGTCCAAGATAGTGTTTTTTAGACTGGCTGCCACGAGCTGAATCGAATGCAGCCAAGAGCGAGCGTCTAGGACTTACGGTTCAGGAGTTATTCACAGAAACATGGTTCTGAACATGCTGCCAATTGCTCGCCTGGGAAACATGCAGAGAAGTCCAAGATAGTGTTTTTTAGACTGGCTGCCACGAGCTGAATCGAATGCAGCCAAGAGCGAGCGTCTAGGACTTACGGTTCAGGAGTTATTCACAGAAACATGGTTCTGAACATGCTGCCAATTGCTCGCCTGGGAAACAAGCAGAGAAGTCCAAGATAGTGTTTTTTAGACTGGCTGCCACGAGCTGAATCGAATGCAGCCAAGAGCGAGCGTCTAGGACTTACGGTTCAGGAGTTATTCACAGAAACATGGTTCTTTTACTGCCAGCCGCGAAAGCGAAAATAACCAAGATCGAGCGTCTAGGATTTACTTGTCAATAACTCGCCTGGGAAACATCCAGAGAAGTCAAACACAGTGCTCCTATACTAATTGCCTGGCGCTGAGACGAATGCCGCCAAGATCGAGCGTCTAGGACTTACGGTTCAAGAATTAGCTTTAGAAACATTTGCCTTAGGAACATGCAGAGAAGTCCAAGATAGTGTTTTTTAGACTGGCTGCCACGAGCTGAATCGAATGCAGCCAAGAGCGAGCGTCTAGGACTTACGGTTCAGGAGTTATTCACAGAAACATGGTTCTGAACATGCTGCCAATTGCTCGCCTGGGAAACATGCAGAGAAGTCCAAGATAGTGTTTTTTAGACTGGCTGCCACGAGCTGAATCGAATGCAGCCAAGAGCGAGCGTCTAGGACTTACGGTTCAGGAGTTATTCACAGAAACATGGTTCTTTTACTGCCAGCCGCGAAAGCGAAAATAACCAAGATCGAGCGTCTAGGATTTACTTGTCAATAACTCGCCTGGGAAACATCCAGAGAAGTCAAACACAGTGCTCCTATACTAATTGCCTGGCGCTGAGACGAATGCCGCCAAGATCGAGCGTCTAGGACTTACGGTTCAAGAATTAGCTTTAGAAACATTTGCCTTAGGAACATGCAGAGAAGTCCAAGATAGTGTTTTTTAGACTGGCTGCCACGAGCTGAATCGAATGCAGCCAAGAGCGAGCGTCTAGGACTTACGGTTCAGGAGTTATTCACAGAAACATGGTTCTGAACATGCTGCCAATTGCTCGCCTGGGAAACATGCAGAGAAGTCCAAGATAGTGTTTTTTAGACTGGCTGCCACGAGCTGAATCGAATGCAGCCAAGAGCGAGCGTCTAGGACTTACGGTTCAGGAGTTATTCACAGAAACATGGTTCTGAACATGCTGCCAATTGCTCGCCTGGGAAACATGCAGAGAAGTCCAAGATAGTGTTTTTTAGACTGGCTGCCACGAGCTGAATCGAATGCAGCCAAGAGCGAGCGTCTAGGACTTACGGTTCAGGAGTTATTCACAGAAACATGGTTCTGAACATGCTGCCAATTGCTCGCCTGGGAAACATGCAGAGAAGTCCAAGATAGTGTTTTTTAGACTGGCTGCCACGAGCTGAATCGAATGCAGCCAAGAGCGAGCGTCTAGGACTTACGGTTCAGGAGTTATTCACAGAAACATGGTTCTTTTACTGCCAGCCGCGAAAGCGAAAATAACCAAGATCGAGCGTCTAGGATTTACTTGTCAATAACTCGCCTGGGAAACATCCAGAGAAGTCAAACACAGTGCTCCTATACTAATTGCCTGGCGCTGAGACGAATGCCGCCAAGATCGAGCGTCTAGGACTTACGGTTCAAGAATTAGCTTTAGAAACATTTGCCTTAGGAACATGCAGAGAAGTCCAAGATAGTGTTTTTTAGACTGGCTGCCACGAGCTGAATCGAATGCAGCCAAGAGCGAGCGTCTAGGACTTACGGTTCAGGAGTTATTCACAGAAACATGGTTCTGAACATGCTGCCAATTGCTCGCCTGGGAAACATGCAGAGAAGTCCAAGATAGTGTTTTTTAGACTGGCTGCCACGAGCTGAATCGAATGCAGCCAAGAGCGAGCGTCTAGGACTTACGGTTCAGGAGTTATTCACAGAAACATGGTTCTGAACATGCTGCCAATTGCTCGCCTGGGAAACATGCAGAGAAGTCCAAGATAGTGTTTTTTAGACTGGCTGCCACGAGCTGAATCGAATGCAGCCAAGAGCGAGCGTCTAGGACTTACGGTTCAGGAGTTATTCACAGAAACATGGTTCTGAACATGCTGCCAATTGCTCGCCTGGGAAACATGCAGAGAAGTCCAAGATAGTGTTTTTTAGACTGGCTGCCACGAGCTGAATCGAATGCAGCCAAGAGCGAGCGTCTAGGACTTACGGTTCAGGAGTTATTCACAGAAACATGGTTCTTTTACTGCCAGCCGCGAAAGCGAAAATAACCAAGATCGAGCGTCTAGGATTTACTTGTCAATAACTCGCCTGGGAAACATCCAGAGAAGTCAAACACAGTGCTCCTATACTAATTGCCTGGCGCTGAGACGAATGCCGCCAAGATCGAGCGTCTAGGACTTACGGTTCAAGAATTAGCTTTAGAAACATTTGCCTTAGGAACATGCAGAGAAGTCCAAGATAGTGTTTTTTAGACTGGCTGCCACGAGCTGAATCGAATGCAGCCAAGAGCGAGCGTCTAGGACTTACGGTTCAGGAGTTATTCACAGAAACATGGTTCTGAACATGCTGCCAATTGCTCGCCTGGGAAACATGCAGAGAAGTCCAAGATAGTGTTTTTTAGACTGGCTGCCACGAGCTGAATCGAATGCAGCCAAGAGCGAGCGTCTAGGACTTACGGTTCAGGAGTTATTCACAGAAACATGGTTCTGAACATGCTGCCAATTGCTCGCCTGGGAAACATGCAGAGAAGTCCAAGATAGTGTTTTTTAGACTGGCTGCCACGAGCTGAATCGAATGCAGCCAAGAGCGAGCGTCTAGGACTTACGGTTCAGGAGTTATTCACAGAAACATGGTTCTGAACATGCTGCCAATTGCTCGCCTGGGAAACAAGCAGAGAAGTCCAAGATAGTGTTTTTTAGACTGGCTGCCACGAGCTGAATCGAATGCAGCCAAGAGCGAGCGTCTAGGACTTACGGTTCAGGAGTTATTCACAGAAACATGGTTCTTTTACTGCCAGCCGCGAAAGCGAAAATAACCAAGATCGAGCGTCTAGGATTTACTTGTCAATAACTCGCCTGGGAAACATCCAGAGAAGTCAAACACAGTGCTCCTATACTAATTGCCTGGCGCTGAGACGAATGCCGCCAAGATCGAGCGTCTAGGACTTACGGTTCAAGAATTAGCTTTAGAAACATTTGCCTTAGGAACATGCAGAGAAGTCCAAGATAGTGTTTTTTAGACTGGCTGCCACGAGCTGAATCGAATGCAGCCAAGAGCGAGCGTCTAGGACTTACGGTTCAGGAGTTATTCACAGAAACATGGTTCTGAACATGCTGCCAATTGCTCGCCTGGGAAACATGCAGAGAAGTCCAAGATAGTGTTTTTTAGACTGGCTGCCACGAGCTGAATCGAATGCAGCCAAGAGCGAGCGTCTAGGACTTACGGTTCAGGAGTTATTCACAGAAACATGGTTCTTTTACTGCCAGCCGCGAAAGCGAAAATAACCAAGATCGAGCGTCTAGGATTTACTTGTCAATAACTCGCCTGGGAAACATCCAGAGAAGTCAAACACAGTGCTCCTATACTAATTGCCTGGCGCTGAGACGAATGCCGCCAAGATCGAGCGTCTAGGACTTACGGTTCAAGAATTAGCTTTAGAAACATTTGCCTTAGGAACATGCAGAGAAGTCCAAGATAGTGTTTTTTAGACTGGCTGCCACGAGCTGAATCGAATGCAGCCAAGAGCGAGCGTCTAGGACTTACGGTTCAGGAGTTATTCACAGAAACATGGTTCTGAACATGCTGCCAATTGCTCGCCTGGGAAACATGCAGAGAAGTCCAAGATAGTGTTTTTTAGACTGGCTGCCACGAGCTGAATCGAATGCAGCCAAGAGCGAGCGTCTAGGACTTACGGTTCAGGAGTTATTCACAGAAACATGGTTCTGAACATGCTGCCAATTGCTCGCCTGGGAAACATGCAGAGAAGTCCAAGATAGTGTTTTTTAGACTGGCTGCCACGAGCTGAATCGAATGCAGCCAAGAGCGAGCGTCTAGGACTTACGGTTCAGGAGTTATTCACAGAAACATGGTTCTGAACATGCTGCCAATTGCTCGCCTGGGAAACATGCAGAGAAGTCCAAGATAGTGTTTTTTAGAATGGCTGCCACGAGCTGAATCGAATGCGGCCGAGAGCGAGCGTCTAGGACTTACGGTTCAGGAGTTATTCACAGAAACATGGTTCTGAACATGCTGACAATTGCTCGCCTGGGAAACATCCAGAGAAGTCAAACACAGTGCTCCTATACTAATTGCCTGGCGCTGAGACGAATGCCGCCAAGATCGAGCGTCTAGGACTTACGGTTCAAGAATTAGCTTTAGAAACATTTGCCTTAGGAACATGCAGAGAAGTCCAAGATAGTGTTTTTTAGACTGGCTGCCACGAGCTGAATCGAATGCAGCCAAGAGCGAGCGTCTAGGACTTACGGTTCAGGAGTTATTCACAGAAACATGGTTCTGAACATGCTGCCAATTGCTCGCCTGGGAAACATGCAGAGAAGTCCAAGATAGTGTTTTTTAGACTGGCTGCCACGAGCTGAATCGAATGCAGCCAAGAGCGAGCGTCTAGGACTTACGGTTCAGGAGTTATTCACAGAAACATGGTTCTGAACATGCTGACAATTGCTCGCCTGGGAAACATCCAGAGAAGTCAAACACAGTGCTCCTATACTAATTGCCTGGCGCTGAGACGAATGCCGCCAAGATCGAGCGTCTAGGACTTACGGTTCAAGAATTAGCTTTAGAAACATTTGCCTTAGGAACATGCAGAGAAGTCCAAGATAGTGTTTTTTAGACTGGCTGCCACGAGCTGAATCGAATGCAGCCAAGAGCGAGCGTCTAGGACTTACGGTTCAGGAGTTATTCACAGAAACATGGTTCTGAACATGCTGCCAATTGCTCGCCTGGGAAACATGCAGAGAAGTCCAAGATAGTGTTTTTTAGACTGGCTGCCACGAGCTGAATCGAATGCAGCCAAGAGCGAGCGTCTAGGACTTACGGTTCAGGAGTTATTCACAGAAACATGGTTCTTTTACTGCCAGCCGCGAAAGCGAAAATAACCAAGATCGAGCGTCTAGGATTTACTTGTCAATAACTCGCCTGGGAAACATCCAGAGAAGTCAAACACAGTGCTCCTATACTAATTGCCAGGCGCTGAGACGAATGCCGCCAAGATCGAGCGTCTAGGACTTACGGTTCAGGAGTTATTCACAGAAACATGGTTCTGAACATGCTGCCAATTTCTCGCCTGGGAAACATGCAGAGAAGTCCAAGATAGTGTTTTTTAGACTGGCTGCCACGAGCTGAATCGAATGCAGCCAAGAGCGAGCGTCTAGGACTTACGGTTCAGGAGTTATTCACAGAAACATGGTTCTGAACATGCTGCCAATTGCTCGCCTGGGAAACATGCAGAGAAGTCCAAGATAGTGTTTTTTAGACTGGCTGCCACGAGCTGAATCGAATGCAGCCAAGAGCGAGCGTCTAGGACTTACGGTTCAGGAGTTATTCACAGAAACATGGTTCTGAACATGCTGCCAATTGCTCGCCTGGGAAACATGCAGAGAAGTCCAAGATAGTGTTTTTTAGACTGGCTGCCACGAGCTGAATCGAATGCAGCCAAGAGCGAGCGTCTAGGACTTACGGTTCAGGAGTTATTCACAGAAACATGGTTCTGAACATGCTGCCAATTGCTCGCCTGGGAAACATGCAGAGAAGTCCAAGATAGTGTTTTTTAGACTGGCTGCCACGAGCTGAATCGAATGCAGCCAAGAGCGAGCGTCTAGGACTTACGGTTCAGGAGTTATTCACAGAAACATGGTTCTTTTACTGCCAGCCGCGAAAGCGAAAATAACCAAGATCGAGCGTCTAGGATTTACTTGTCAATAACTCGCCTGGGAAACATCCAGAGAAGTCAAACACAGTGCTCCTATACTAATTGCCTGGCGCTGAGACGAATGCCGCCAAGATCGAGCGTCTAGGACTTACGGTTCAAGAATTAGCTTTAGAAACATTTGCCTTAGGAACATGCAGAGAAGTCCAAGATAGTGTTTTTTAGACTGGCTGCCACGAGCTGAATCGAATGCAGCCAAGAGCGAGCGTCTAGGACTTACGGTTCAGGAGTTATTCACAGAAACATGGTTCTGAACATGCTGCCAATTGCTCGCCTGGGAAACATGCAGAGAAGTCCAAGATAGTGTTTTTTAGACTGGCTGCCACGAGCTGAATCGAATGCAGCCAAGAGCGAGCGTCTAGGACTTACGGTTCAGGAGTTATTCACAGAAACATGGTTCTTTTACTGCCAGCCGCGAAAGCGAAAATAACCAAGATCGAGCGTCTAGGATTTACTTGTCAATAACTCGCCTGGGAAACATCCAGAGAAGTCAAACACAGTGCTCCTATACTAAATGCCAGGCGCTGAGACGAATGCCGCCAAGATCGAGCGTCTAGGACTTACGGTTCAGGAGTTATTCACAGAAACATGGTTCTGAACATGCTGCCAATTTCTCGTCTGGGAAACATGCAGAGAAGTCCAAGATAGTGTTTTTTAGACTGGCTGCCACGAGCTGAATCGAATGCAGCCAAGAGCGAGCGTCTAGGACTTACGGTTCAGGAGTTATTCACAGAAACATGGTTCTTTTACTGCCAGCCGCGAAAGCGAAAATAACCAAGATCGAGCGTCTAGGATTTACTTGTCAATAACTCGCCTGGGAAACATCCAGAGAAGTCAAACACAGTGCTCCTATACTAATTGCCAGGCGCTGAGACGAATGCCGCCAAGATCGAGCGTCTAGGACTTACGGTTCAGGAGTTATTCACAGAAACATGGTTCTGAACATGCTGCCAATTTCTCGTCTGGGAAACATGCAGAGAAGTCCAAGATAGTGTTTTTTAGACTGGCTGCCACGAGCTGAATCGAATGCAGCCAAGAGCGAGCGTCTAGGACTTACGGTTCAGGAGTTATTCACAGAAACATGGTTTTTTTACTGCCAGCCGCGAAAGCGAAAATAACCAAGATCGAGCGTCTAGGATTTACTTGTCAATAACTCGCCTGGGAAACATCCAGAGAAGTCAAACACAGTGCTCCTATACTAATTGCCAGGCGCTGAGACGAATGCCGCCAAGATCGAGCGTCTAGGACTTACGGTTCAGGAGTTATTCACAGAAACATGGTTCTGAACATGCTGCCAATTTCTCGCCTGGGAAACATGCAGAGAAGTCCAAGATAGTGTTTTTTAGACTGGCTGCCACGAGCTGAATCGAATGCAGCCAAGAGCGAGCGTCTAGGACTTACGGTTCAGGAGTTATTCACAGAAACATGGTTCTGAACATGCTGCCAATTGCTCGCCTGGGAAACATGCAGAGAAGTCCAAGATAGTGTTTTTTAGACTGGCTGCCACGAGCTGAATCGAATGCAGCCAAGAGCGAGCGTCTAGGACTTACGGTTCAGGAGTTATTCACAGAAACATGGTTCTGAACATGCTGCCAATTTCTCGCCTGGGAAACATGCAGAGAAGTCCAAGATAGTGTTTTTTAGACTGGCTGCCACGAGCTGAATCGAATGCAGCCAAGAGCGAGCGTCTAGGACTTACGGTTCAGGAGTTATTCACAGAAACATGGTTCTGAACATGCTGCCAATTGCTCGCCTGGGAAACATGCAGAGAAGTCCAAGATAGTGTTTTTTAGACTGGCTGCCACGAGCTGAATCGAATGCAGCCAAGAGCGAGCGTCTAGGACTTACGGTTCAGGAGTTATTCACAGAAACATGGTTCTTTTACTGCCAGCCGCGAAAGCGAAAATAACCAAGATCGAGCGTCTAGGATTTACTTGTCAATAACTCGCCTGGGAAACATCCAGAGAAGTCAAACACAGTGCTCCTATACTAAATGCCAGGCGCTGAGACGAATGCCGCCAAGATCGAGCGTCTAGGACTTACGGTTCAGGAGTTATTCACAGAAACATGGTTCTGAACATGCTGCCAATTTCTCGTCTGGGAAACATGCAGAGAAGTCCAAGATAGTGTTTTTTAGACTGGCTGCCACGAGCTGAATCGAATGCAGCCAAGAGCGAGCGTCTAGGACTTACGGTTCAGGAGTTATTCACAGAAACATGGTTCTTTTACTGCCAGCCGCGAAAGCGAAAATAACCAAGATCGAGCGTCTAGGATTTACTTGTCAATAACTCGCCTGGGAAACATCCAGAGAAGTCAAACACAGTGCTCCTATACTAATTGCCAGGCGCTGAGACGAATGCCGCCAAGATCGAGCGTCTAGGACTTACGGTTCAGGAGTTATTCACAGAAACATGGTTCTGAACATGCTGCCAATTTCTCGCCTGGGAAACATGCAGAGAAGTCCAAGATAGTGTTTTTTAGACTGGCTGCCACGAGCTGAATCGAATGCAGCCAAGAGCGAGCGTCTAGGACTTACGGTTCAGGAGTTATTCACAGAAACATGGTTCTGAACATGCTGCCAATTTCTCGCCTGGGAAACATGCAGAGAAGTCCAAGATAGTGTTTTTTAGACTGGCTGCCATGAGCTGAATCGAATGCAGCCAAGAGCGAGCGTCTAGGACTTACGGTTCAGGAGTTATTCACAGAAACATGGTTCTTTTACTGCCAGCCGCGAAAGCGAAAATAACCAAGATCGAGCGTCTAGGATTTACTTGTCAATAACTCGCCTGGGAAACATCCAGAGAAGTCAAACACAGTGCTCCTATACTAATTGCCAGGCGCTGAGACGAATGCCGCCAAGATCGAGCGTCTAGGACTTACGGTTCAGGAGTTATTCACAGAAACATGGTTCTGAACATGCTGCCAATTTCTCGCCTGGGAAACATGCAGAGAAGTCCAAGATAGTGTTTTTTAGACTGGCTGCCACGAGCTGAATCGAATGCAGCCAAGAGCGAGCGTCTAGGACTTACGGTTCAGGAGTTATTCACAGAAACATGGTTCTTTTACTGCCAGCCGCGAAAGCGAAAATAACCAAGATCGAGCGTCTAGGATTTACTTGTCAATAACTCGCCTGGGAAACATCCAGAGAAGTCAAACACAGTGCTCCTATACTAATTGCCAGACGCTGAGACGAATGCCGCCAAGATCGAGCGTCTAGGACTTACGGTTCAGGAGTTATTCACAGAAACATGGTTCTGAACATGCTGCCAATTTCTCGCCTGGGAAACATGCAGAGAAGTCCAAGATAGTGTTTTTTAGACTGGCTGCCACGAGCTGAATCGAATGCAGCCAAGAGCGAGCGTCTAGGACTTACGGTTCAGGAGTTATTCACAGAAACATGGTTCTGAACATGCTGCCAATTGCTCGCCTGGGAAACATGCAGAGAAGTCCAAGATAGTGTTTTTTAGACTGGCTGCCACGAGCTGAATCGAATGCAGCCAAGAGCGAGCGTCTAGGACTTACGGTTCAGGAGTTATTCACAGAAACATGGTTCTTTTACTGCCAGCCGCGAAAGCGAAAATAACCAAGATCGAGCGTCTAGGATTTACTTGTCAATAACTCGCCTGGGAAACATCCAGAGAAGTCAAACACAGTGCTCCTATACTAATTGCCTGGCGCTGAGACGAATGCCGCCAAGATCGAGCGTCTAGGACTTACGGTTCAAGAATTAGCTTTAGAAACATTTGCCTTAGGAACATGCAGAGAAGTCCAAGATAGTGTTTTTTTAGACTGGCTGCCACGAGCTGAATCGAATGCAGCCAAGAGCGAGCGTCTAGGACTTACGGTTCAGGAGTTATTCACAGAAACATGGTTCTGAACATGCTGCCAATTGCTCGCCTGGGAAACATGCAGAGAAGTCCAAGATAGTGTTTTTTAGACTGGCTGCCACGAGCTGAATCGAATGCAGCCAAGAGCGAGCGTCTAGGACTTACGGTTCAGGAGTTATTCACAGAAACATGGTTCTGAACATGCTGCCAATTGCTCGCCTGGGAAACATGCAGAGAAGTCCAAGATAGTGTTTTTTAGACTGGCTGCCACGAGCTGAATCGAATGCAGCCAAGAGCGAGCGTCTAGGACTTACGGTTCAGGAGTTATTCACAGAAACATGGTTCTGAACATGCTGCCAATTGCTCGCCTGGGAAACAAGCAGAGAAGTCCAAGATAGTGTTTTTTAGACTGGCTGCCACGAGCTGAATCGAATGCAGCCAAGAGCGAGCGTCTAGGACTTACGGTTCAGGAGTTATTCACAGAAACATGGTTCTTTTACTGCCAGCCGCGAAAGCGAAAATAACCAAGATCGAGCGTCTAGGATTTACTTGTCAATAACTCGCCTGGGAAACATCCAGAGAAGTCAAACACAGTGCTCCTATACTAATTGCCTGGCGCTGAGACGAATGCCGCCAAGATCGAGCGTCTAGGACTTACGGTTCAAGAATTAGCTTTAGAAACATTTGCCTTAGGAACATGCAGAGAAGTCCAAGATAGTGTTTTTTAGACTGGCTGCCACGAGCTGAATCGAATGCAGCCAAGAGCGAGCGTCTAGGACTTACGGTTCAGGAGTTATTCACAGAAACATGGTTCTGAACATGCTGCCAATTGCTCGCCTGGGAAACATGCAGAGAAGTCCAAGATAGTGTTTTTTAGACTGGCTGCCACGAGCTGAATCGAATGCAGCCAAGAGCGAGCGTCTAGGACTTACGGTTCAGGAGTTATTCACAGAAACATGGTTCTGAACATGCTGCCAATTGCTCGCCTGGGAAACATGCAGAGAAGTCCAAGATAGTGTTTTTTAGACTGGCTGCCACGAGCTGAATCGAATGCAGCCAAGAGCGAGCGTCTAGGACTTACGGTTCAGGAGTTATTCACAGAAACATGGTTCTGAACATGCTGCCAATTGCTCGCCTGGGAAACATGCAGAGAAGTCCAAGATAGTGTTTTTTAGACTGGCTTGCCACGAGCTGAATCGAATGCAGCCAAGAGCGAGCGTCTAGGACTTACGGTTCAGGAGTTATTCACAGAAACATGGTTCTGAACATGCTGACAATTGCTCGCCTGGGAAACATCCAGAGAAGTCAAACACAGTGCTCCTATACTAATTGCCTGGCGCTGAGACGAATGCCGCCAAGATCGAGCGTCTAGGACTTACGGTTCAAGAATTAGCTTTAGAAACATTTGCCTTAGGAACATGCAGAGAAGTCCAAGATAGTGTTTTTTAGACTGGCTGCCACGAGCTGAATCGAATGCAGCCAAGAGCGAGCGTCTAGGACTTACGGTTCAGGAGTTATTCACAGAAACATGGTTCTGAACATGCTGCCAATTGCTCGCCTGGGAAACATGCAGAGAAGTCCAAGATAGTGTTTTTTAGACTGGCTGCCACGAGCTGAATCGAATGCAGCCAAGAGCGAGCGTCTAGGACTTACGGTTCAGGAGTTATTCACAGAAACATGGTTCTTTTACTGCCAGCCGCGAAAGCGAAAATAACCAAGATCGAGCGTCTAGGATTTACTTGTCAATAACTCGCCTGGGAAACATCCAGAGAAGTCAAACACAGTGCTCCTATACTAAATGCCAGGCGCTGAGACGAATGCCGCCAAGATCGAGCGTCTAGGACTTACGGTTCAGGAGTTATTCACAGAAACATGGTTCTGAACATGCTGCCAATTTCTCGTCTGGGAAACATGCAGAGAAGTCCAAGATAGTGTTTTTTAGACTGGCTGCCACGAGCTGAATCGAATGCAGCCAAGAGCGAGCGTCTAGGACTTACGGTTCAGGAGTTATTCACAGAAACATGGTTCTTTTACTGCCAGCCGCGAAAGCGAAAATAACCAAGATCGAGCGTCTAGGATTTACTTGTCAATAACTCGCCTGGGAAACATCCAGAGAAGTCAAACACAGTGCTCCTATACTAATTGCCAGGCGCTGAGACGAATGCCGCCAAGATCGAGCGTCTAGGACTTACGGTTCAGGAGTTATTCACAGAAACATGGTTCTGAACATGCTGCCAATTTCTCGTCTGGGAAACATGCAGAGAAGTCCAAGATAGTGTTTTTTAGACTGGCTGCCACGAGCTGAATCGAATGCAGCCAAGAGCGAGCGTCTAGGACTTACGGTTCAGGAGTTATTCACAGAAACATGGTTTTTTTACTGCCAGCCGCGAAAGCGAAAATAACCAAGATCGAGCGTCTAGGATTTACTTGTCAATAACTCGCCTGGGAAACATCCAGAGAAGTCAAACACAGTGCTCCTATACTAATTGCCAGGCGCTGAGACGAATGCCGCCAAGATCGAGCGTCTAGGACTTACGGTTCAGGAGTTATTCACAGAAACATGGTTCTGAACATGCTGCCAATTTCTCGCCTGGGAAACATGCAGAGAAGTCCAAGATAGTGTTTTTTAGACTGGCTGCCACGAGCTGAATCGAATGCAGCCAAGAGCGAGCGTCTAGGACTTACGGTTCAGGAGTTATTCACAGAAACATGGTTCTGAACATGCTGCCAATTGCTCGCCTGGGAAACATGCAGAGAAGTCCAAGATAGTGTTTTTTAGACTGGCTGCCACGAGCTGAATCGAATGCAGCCAAGAGCGAGCGTCTAGGACTTACGGTTCAGGAGTTATTCACAGAAACATGGTTCTGAACATGCTGCCAATTTCTCGCCTGGGAAACATGCAGAGAAGTCCAAGATAGTGTTTTTTAGACTGGCTGCCACGAGCTGAATCGAATGCAGCCAAGAGCGAGCGTCTAGGACTTACGGTTCAGGAGTTATTCACAGAAACATGGTTCTGAACATGCTGCCAATTGCTCGCCTGGGAAACATGCAGAGAAGTCCAAGATAGTGTTTTTTAGACTGGCTGCCACGAGCTGAATCGAATGCAGCCAAGAGCGAGCGTCTAGGACTTACGGTTCAGGAGTTATTCACAGAAACATGGTTCTTTTACTGCCAGCCGCGAAAGCGAAAATAACCAAGATCGAGCGTCTAGGATTTACTTGTCAATAACTCGCCTGGGAAACATCCAGAGAAGTCAAACACAGTGCTCCTATACTAAATGCCAGGCGCTGAGACGAATGCCGCCAAGATCGAGCGTCTAGGACTTACGGTTCAAGAATTAGCTTTAGAAACATTTGCCTTAGGAACATGCAGAGAAGTCCAAGATAGTGTTTTTTAGACTGGCTGCCACGAGCTGAATCGAATGCAGCCAAGAGCGAGCGTCTAGGACTTACGGTTCAGGAGTTATTCACAGAAACATGGTTCTGAACATGCTGCCAATTGCTCGCCTGGGAAACATGCAGAGAAGTCCAAGATAGTGTTTTTTAGACTGGCTGCCACGAGCTGAATCGAATGCAGCCAAGAGCGAGCGTCTAGGACTTACGGTTCAGGAGTTATTCACAGAAACATGGTTCTTTTACTGCCAGCCGCGAAAGCGAAAATAACCAAGATCGAGCGTCTAGGATTTACTTGTCAATAACTCGCCTGGGAAACATCCAGAGAAGTCAAACACAGTGCTCCTATACTAAATGCCAGGCGCTGAGACGAATGCCGCCAAGATCGAGCGTCTAGGACTTACGGTTCAGGAGTTATTCACAGAAACATGGTTCTGAACATGCTGCCAATTTCTCGTCTGGGAAACATGCAGAGAAGTCCAAGATAGTGTTTTTTAGACTGGCTGCCACGAGCTGAATCGAATGCAGCCAAGAGCGAGCGTCTAGGACTTACGGTTCAGGAGTTATTCACAGAAACATGGTTCTTTTACTGCCAGCCGCGAAAGCGAAAATAACCAAGATCGAGCGTCTAGGATTTACTTGTCAATAACTCGCCTGGGAAACATCCAGAGAAGTCAAACACAGTGCTCCTATACTAATTGCCAGGCGCTGAGACGAATGCCGCCAAGATCGAGCGTCTAGGACTTACGGTTCAGGAGTTATTCACAGAAACATGGTTCTGAACATGCTGCCAATTTCTCGTCTGGGAAACATGCAGAGAAGTCCAAGATAGTGTTTTTTAGACTGGCTGCCACGAGCTGAATCGAATGCAGCCAAGAGCGAGCGTCTAGGACTTACGGTTCAGGAGTTATTCACAGAAACATGGTTTTTTTACTGCCAGCCGCGAAAGCGAAAATAACCAAGATCGAGCGTCTAGGATTTACTTGTCAATAACTCGCCTGGGAAACATCCAGAGAAGTCAAACACAGTGCTCCTATACTAATTGCCAGGCGCTGAGACGAATGCCGCCAAGATCGAGCGTCTAGGACTTACGGTTCAGGAGTTATTCACAGAAACATGGTTCTGAACATGCTGCCAATTTCTCGCCTGGGAAACATGCAGAGAAGTCCAAGATAGTGTTTTTTAGACTGGCTGCCACGAGCTGAATCGAATGCAGCCAAGAGCGAGCGTCTAGGACTTACGGTTCAGGAGTTATTCACAGAAACATGGTTCTGAACATGCTGCCAATTGCTCGCCTGGGAAACATGCAGAGAAGTCCAAGATAGTGTTTTTTAGACTGGCTGCCACGAGCTGAATCGAATGCAGCCAAGAGCGAGCGTCTAGGACTTACGGTTCAGGAGTTATTCACAGAAACATGGTTCTGAACATGCTGCCAATTTCTCGCCTGGGAAACATGCAGAGAAGTCCAAGATAGTGTTTTTTAGACTGGCTGCCACGAGCTGAATCGAATGCAGCCAAGAGCGAGCGTCTAGGACTTACGGTTCAGGAGTTATTCACAGAAACATGGTTCTGAACATGCTGCCAATTGCTCGCCTGGGAAACATGCAGAGAAGTCCAAGATAGTGTTTTTTAGACTGGCTGCCACGAGCTGAATCGAATGCAGCCAAGAGCGAGCGTCTAGGACTTACGGTTCAGGAGTTATTCACAGAAACATGGTTCTTTTACTGCCAGCCGCGAAAGCGAAAATAACCAAGATCGAGCGTCTAGGATTTACTTGTCAATAACTCGCCTGGGAAACATCCAGAGAAGTCAAACACAGTGCTCCTATACTAAATGCCAGGCGCTGAGACGAATGCCGCCAAGATCGAGCGTCTAGGACTTACGGTTCAGGAGTTATTCACAGAAACATGGTTCTGAACATGCTGCCAATTTCTCGTCTGGGAAACATGCAGAGAAGTCCAAGATAGTGTTTTTTAGACTGGCTGCCACGAGCTGAATCGAATGCAGCCAAGAGCGAGCGTCTAGGACTTACGGTTCAGGAGTTATTCACAGAAACATGGTTCTTTTACTGCCAGACGCGAAAGCGAAAATAACCAAGATCGAGCGTCTAGGATTTACTTGTCAATAACTCGCCTGGGAAACATCCAGAGAAGTCAAACACAGTGCTCCTATACTAATTGCCAGGCGCTGAGACGAATGCCGCCAAGATCGAGCGTCTAGGACTTACGGTTCAGGAGTTATTCACAGAAACATGGTTCTGAACATGCTGCCAATTTCTCGCCTGGGAAACATGCAGAGAAGTCCAAGATAGTGTTTTTTAGACTGGCTGCCACGAGCTGAATCGAATGCAGCCAAGAGCGAGCGTCTAGGACTTACGGTTCAGGAGTTATTCACAGAAACATGGTTCTTTTACTGCCAGCCGCGAAAGCGAAAATAACCAAGATCGAGCGTCTAGGATTTACTTGTCAATAACTCGCCTGGGAAACATCCAGAGAAGTCAAACACAGTGCTCCTATACTAATTGCCAGGCGCTGAGACGAATGCCGCCAAGATCGAGCGTCTAGGACTTACGGTTCAGGAGTTATTCACAGAAACATGGTTCTGAACATGCTGCCAATTTCTCGCCTGGGAAACATGCAGAGAAGTCCAAGATAGTGTTTTTTAGACTGGCTGCCACGAGCTGAATCGAATGCAGCCAAGAGCGAGCGTCTAGGACTTACGGTTCAGGAGTTATTCACAGAAACATGGTTCTTTTACTGCCAGCCGCGAAAGCGAAAATAACCAAGATCGAGCGTCTAGGATTTACTTGTCAATAACTCGCCTGGGAAACATCCAGAGAAGTCAAACACAGTGCTCCTATACTAATTGCCAGGCGCTGAGACGAATGCCGCCAAGATCGAGCGTCTAGGACTTACGGTTCAGGAGTTATTCACAGAAACATGGTTCTGAACATGCTGCCAATTTCTCGCCTGGGAAACATGCAGAGAAGTCCAAGATAGTGTTTTTTAGACTGGCTGCCACGAGCTGAATCGAATGCAGCCAAGAGCGAGCGTCTAGGACTTACGGTTCAGGAGTTATTCACAGAAACATGGTTCTGAACATGCTGCCAATTGCTCGCCTGGGAAACATGCAGAGAAGTCCAAGATAGTGTTTTTTAGACTGGCTGCCACGAGCTGAATCGAATGCAGCCAAGAGCGAGCGTCTAGGACTTACGGTTCAGGAGTTATTCACAGAAACATGGTTCTGAACATGCTGCCAATTTCTCGCCTGGGAAACATGCAGAGAAGTCCAAGATAGTGTTTTTTAGACTGGCTGCCACGAGCTGAATCGAATGCAGCCAAGAGCGAGCGTCTAGGACTTACGGTTCAGGAGTTATTCACAGAAACATGGTTCTTTTACTGCAGCCGCGAAAGCGAAAATAACCAAGATCGAGCGTCTAGGATTACTTGTCAATAACTCGCCTGGGAAACATCCAGAGAAGTCAAACACAGTGCTCCTATACTAATTGCCAGGCGCTGAGACGAATGCCGCCAAGATCGAGCGTCTAGGACTTACGGTTCAGGAGTTATTCACAGAAACATGGTTCTGAACATGCTGCCAATTTCTCGCCTGGGAAACATGCAGAGAAGTCCAAGATAGTGTTTTTTAGACTGGCTGCCACGAGCTGAATCGAATGCAGCCAAGAGCGAGCGTCTAGGACTTACGGTTCAGGAGTTATTCACAGAAACATGGTTCTGAACATGCTGCCAATTGCTCGCCTGGGAAACATGCAGAGAAGTCCGAGATAGTGTTTTTTAGACTGGCTGCCACGAGCTGAATCGAATGCAGCCAAGAGCGAGCGTCTAGGACTTACGGTTCAGGAGTTATTCACAGAAACATGGTTCTGAACATGCTGCCAATTGCTCGCCTGGGAAACATGCAGAGAAGTCCAAGATAGTGTTTTTTAGACTGGCTGCCACGAGCTGAATCGAATGCAGCCAAGAGCGAGCGTCTAGGACTTACGGTTCAGGAGTTATTCACAGAAACATGGTTCTTTTACTGCCAGCCGCGAAAGCGAAAATAACCAAGATCGAGCGTCTAGGATTTACTTGTCAATAACTCGCCTGGGAAACATCCAGAGAAGTCAAACACAGTGCTCCTATACTAATTGCCAGGCGCTGAGACGAATGCCGCCAAGATCGAGCGTCTAGGACTTACGGTTCAGGAGTTATTCACAGAAACATGGTTCTGAACATGCTGCCAATTTCTCGCCTGGGAAACATGCAGAGAAGTCCAAGATAGTGTTTTTTAGACTGGCTGCCACGAGCTGAATCGAATGCAGCCAAGAGCGAGCGTCTAGGACTTACGGTTCAGGAGTTATTCACAGAAACATGGTTCTGAACATGCTGCCAATTGCTCGCCTGGGAAACATGCAGAGAAGTCCGAGATAGTGTTTTTTAGACTGGCTGCCACGAGCTGAATCGAATGCAGCCAAGAGCGAGCGTCTAGGACTTACGGTTCAGGAGTTATTCACAGAAACATGGTTCTGAACATGCTGCCAATTTCTCGCCTGGGAAACATGCAGAGAAGTCCAAGATAGTGTTTTTTAGACTGGCTGCCACGAGCTGAATCGAATGCAGCCAAGAGCGAGCGTCTAGGACTTACGGTTCAGGAGTTATTCACAGAAACATGGTTCTGAACATGCTGCCAATTGCTCGCCTGGGAAACATGCAGAGAAGTCCAAGATAGTGTTTTTTAGACTGGCTGCCACGAGCTGAATCGAATGCAGCCAAGAGCGAGCGTCTAGGACTTACGGTTCAGGAGTTATTCACAGAAACATGGTTTTTTTACTGCCAGCCGCGAAAGCGAAAATAACCAAGATCGAGCGTCTAGGATTTACTTGTCAATAACTCGCCTGGGAAACATCCAGAGAAGTCAAACACAGTGCTCCTATACTAATTGCCAGGCGCTGAGACGAATGCCGCCAAGATCGAGCGTCTAGGACTTACGGTTCAGGAGTTATTCACAGAAACATGGTTCTGAACATGCTGCCAATTGCTCGCCTGGGAAACATGCAGAGAAGTCCAAGATAGTGTTTTTTAGACTGGCTGCCACGAGCTGAATCGAATGCAGCCAAGAGCGAGCGTCTAGGACTTACGGTTCAGGAGTTATTCACAGAAACATGGTTCTGAACATGCTGCCAATTGCTCGCCTGGGAAACATGCAGAGAAGTCCAAGATAGTGTTTTTTAGACTGGCTGCCACGAGCTGAATCGAATGCAGCCAAGAGCGAGCGTCTAGGACTTACGGTTCAGGAGTTATTCACAGAAACATGGTTCTTTTACTGCCAGCCGCGAAAGCGAAAATAACCAAGATCGAGCGTCTAGGATTTACTTGTCAATAACTCGCCTGGGAAACATCCAGAGAAGTCAAACACAGTGCTCCTATACTAATTGCCAGGCGCTGAGACGAATGCCGCCAAGATCGAGCGTCTAGGACTTACGGTTCAGGAGTTATTCACAGAAACATGGTTCTGAACATGCTGCCAATTTCTCGCCTGGGAAACATGCAGAGAAGTCCAAGATAGTGTTTTTTAGACTGGCTGCCACGAGCTGAATCGAATGCAGCCAAGAGCGAGCGTCTAGGACTTACGGTTCAGGAGTTATTCACAGAAACATGGTTCTGAACATGCTATCAATTTCTCGCCTGGGAAACATGCAGAGAAGTCCAAGATAGTGTTTTTTAGACTGGCTGCCACGAGCTGAATCGAATGCAGCCAAGAGCGAGCGTCTAGGACTTACGGTTCAGGAGTTATTCACAGAAACATGGTTCTGAACATGCTGCCAATTGCTCGCCTGGGAAACATGCAGAGAAGTCCAAGATAGTGTTTTTTAGACTGGCTGCCACGAGCTGAATCGAATGCAGCCAAGAGCGAGCGTCTAGGACTTACGGTTCAGGAGTTATTCACAGAAACATGGTTTTTTTACTGCCAGCCGCGAAAGCGAAAATAACCAAGATCGAGCGTCTAGGATTTACTTGTCAATAACTCGCCTGGGAAACATCCAGAGAAGTCAAACACAGTGCTCCTATACTAATTGCCAGGCGCTGAGACGAATGCCGCCAAGATCGAGCGTCTAGGACTTACGGTTCAGGAGTTATTCACAGAAACATGGTTCTGAACATGCTGCCAATTGCTCGCCTGGGAAACATGCAGAGAAGTCCAAGATAGTGTTTTTTAGACTGGCTGCCACGAGCTGAATCGAATGCAGCCAAGAGCGAGCGTCTAGGACTTACGGTTCAGGAGTTATTCACAGAAACATGGTTCTGAACATGCTGCCAATTGCTCGCCTGGGAAACATGCAGAGAAGTCCAAGATAGTGTTTTTTAGACTGGCTGCCACGAGCTGAATCGAATGCAGCCAAGAGCGAGCGTCTAGGACTTACGGTTCAGGAGTTATTCACAGAAACATGGTTTTTTTACTGCCAGCCGCGAAAGCGAAAATAACCAAGATCGAGCGTCTAGGATTTACTTGTCAATAACTCGCCTGGGAAACATCCAGAGAAGTCAAACACAGTGCTCCTATACTAATTGCCAGGCGCTGAGACGAATGCCGCCAAGATCGAGCGTCTAGGACTTACGGTTCAGGAGTTATTCACCGAAACATGGTTCTGAACATGCTGCCAATTTCTCGTCTGGGAAACATGCAGAGAAGTCCAAGATAGTGTTTTTTAGACTGGCTGCCACGAGCTGAATCGAATGCAGCCAAGAGCGAGCGTCTAGGACTTACGGTTCAGGAGTTATTCACAGAAACATGGTTCTGAACATGCTGCCAATTTCTCGCCTGGGAAACATGCAGAGAAGTCCAAGATAGTGTTTTTTAGACTGGCTGCCACGAGCTGAATCGAATGCAGCCAAGAGCGAGCGTCTAGGACTTACGGTTCAGGAGTTATTCACAGAAACATGGTTCTGAACATGCTGCCAATTGCTCGCCTGGGAAACATGCAGAGAAGTCCAAGATAGTGTTTTTTAGACTGGCTGCCACGAGCTGAATCGAATGCAGCC
>NW_027463469.1:0-35930 GCF_050947455.1 Rhinoderma darwinii | reverse complement strand
ACATGGTTCTGAACATGCTGCCAATTGCTCGCCTGGGAAACATGCAGAGAAGTCCAAGATAGTGTTTTTTAGACTGGCTGCCACGTGCTGAATCGAATGCAGCCAAGAGCGAGCGTCTAGGACTTACGGTTCAGGAGTTATTCACAGAAACATGGTTCTTTTACTGCCAGCCGCGAAAGCGAAAATAACCAAGATCGAGCGTCTAGGATTTACTTGTCAATAACTCGCCTGGGAAACATCCAGAGAAGTCAAACACAGTGCTCCTATACTAATTGCCAGGCGCTGAGACGAATGCCGCCAAGATCGAGCGTCTAGGACTTACGGTTCAAGAATTAGCTTTAGAAACATTTGCCTTAGGAACATGCAGAGAAGTCCAAGATAGTGTTTTTTAGACTGGCTGCCACGAGCTGAATCGAATGCAGCCAAGAGCGAGCGTCTGTGACTTACGGTTCAGGAGTTATTCACAGAAACATGGTTCTGAACATGCTGCCAATTGCTCGCCTGGGAAACATGCAGAGAAGTCCAAGATAGTGTTTTTTAGACTGGCTGCCACGAGCTGAATCGAATGCAGCCAAGAGCGAGCGTCTAGGACTTACGGTTCAGGAGTTATTCACAGAAACATGGTTCTGAACATGCTGCCAATTGCTCGCCTGGGAAACATGCAGAGAAGTCCAAGATAGTGTTTTTTAGACTGGCTGCCACGAGCTGAATCGAATGCAGCCAAGAGCGAGCGTCTAGGACTTACGGTTCAGGAGTTATTCACAGAAACATGGTTCTTTTACTGCCAGCCGCGAAAGCGAAAATAACCAAGATCGAGCGTCTAGGATTTACTTGTCAATAACTCGCCTGGGAAACATCCAGAGAAGTCAAACACAGTGCTCCTATACTAATTGCCAGGCGCTGAGACGAATGCCGCCAAGATCGAGCGTCTAGGACTTACGGTTCAGGAGTTATTCACAGAAACATGGTTCTGAACATGCTGCCAATTTCTCGCCTGGGAAACATGCAGAGAAGTCCAAGATAGTGTTTTTAGACTGGCTGCCACGAGCTGAATCGAATGCAGCCAAGAGCGAGCGTCTAGGACTTACGGTTCAGGAGTTATTCACAGAAACATGGTTCTGAACATGCTGCCAATTGCTCGCCTGGGAAACATGCAGAGAAGTCCGAGATAGTGTTTTTTAGACTGGCTGCCACGAGCTGAATCGAATGCAGCCAAGAGCGAGCGTCTAGGACTTACGGTTCAGGAGTTATTCACAGAAACATGGTTCTGAACATGCTGCCAATTTCTCGCCTGGGAAACATGCAGAGAAGTCCAAGATAGTGTTTTTTAGACTGGCTGCCACGAGCTGAATCGAATGCAGCCAAGAGCGAGCGTCTAGGACTTACGGTTCAGGAGTTATTCACAGAAACATGGTTCTGAACATGCTGCCAATTTCTCGCCTGGGAAACATGCAGAGAAGTCCAAGATAGTGTTTTTTAGACTGGCTGCCACGAGCTGAATCGAATGCAGCCAAGAGCGAGCGTCTAGGACTTACGGTTCAGGAGTTATTCACAGAAACATGGTTCTGAACATGCTGCCAATTGCTCGCCTGGGAAACATGCAGAGAAGTCCAAGATAGTGTTTTTTAGACTGGCTGCCACGTGCTGAATCGAATGCAGCCAAGAGCGAGCGTCTAGGACTTACGGTTCAGGAGTTATTCACAGAAACATGGTTCTTTTACTGCCAGCCGCGAAAGCGAAAATAACCAAGATCGAGCGTCTAGGATTTACTTGTCAATAACTCGCCTGGGAAACATCCAGAGAAGTCAAACACAGTGCTCCTATACTAATTGCCAGGCGCTGAGACGAATGCCGCCAAGATCGAGCGTCTAGGACTTACGGTTCAAGAATTAGCTTTAGAAACATTTGCCTTAGGAACATGCAGAGAAGTCCAAGATAGTGTTTTTTAGACTGGCTGCCACGAGCTGAATCGAATGCAGCCAAGAGCGAGCGTCTGTGACTTACGGTTCAGGAGTTATTCACAGAAACATGGTTCTGAACATGCTGCCAATTGCTCGCCTGGGAAACATGCAGAGAAGTCCAAGATAGTGTTTTTTAGACTGGCTGCCACGAGCTGAATCGAATGCAGCCAAGAGCGAGCGTCTAGGACTTACGGTTCAGGAGTTATTCACAGAAACATGGTTCTGAACATGCTGCCAATTGCTCGCCTGGGAAACATGCAGAGAAGTCCAAGATAGTGTTTTTTAGACTGGCTGCCACGACCTGAATCGAATGCAGCCAAGAGCGAGCGTCTAGGACTTACGGTTCAGGAGTTATTCACAGAAACATGGTTCTTTTACTGCCAGCCGCGAAAGCGAAAATAACCAAGATCGAGCGTCTAGGATTTACTTGTCAATAACTCGCCTGGGAAACATCCAGAGAAGTCAAACACAGTGCTCCTATACTAATTGCCAGGCGCTGAGACGAATGCCGCCAAGATCGAGCGTCTAGGACTTACGGTTCAGGAGTTATTCACAGAAACATGGTTCTGAACATGCTGCCAATTTCTCGCCTGGGAAACATGCAGAGAAGTCCAAGATAGTGTTTTTTAGACTGGCTGCCACGAGCTGAATCGAATGCAGCCAAGAGCGAGCGTCTAGGACTTACGGTTCAGGAGTTATTCACAGAAACATGGTTCTGAACATGCTGCCAATTGCTCGCCTGGGAAACATGCAGAGAAGTCCGAGATAGTGTTTTTTAGACTGGCTGCCACGAGCTGAATCGAATGCAGCCAAGAGCGAGCGTCTAGGACTTACGGTTCAGGAGTTATTCACAGAAACATGGTTCTGAACATGCTGCCAATTTCTCGCCTGGGAAACATGCAGAGAAGTCCAAGATAGTGTTTTTTAGACTGGCTGCCACGAGCTGAATCGAATGCAGCCAAGAGCGAGCGTCTAGGACTTACGGTTCAGGAGTTATTCACAGAAACATGGTTCTGAACATGCTGCCAATTGCTCGCCTGGGAAACATGCAGAGAAGTCCAAGATAGTGTTTTTTAGACTGGCTGCCACGAGCTGAATCGAATGCAGCCAAGAGCGAGCGTCTAGGACTTACGGTTCAGGAGTTATTCACAGAAACATGGTTCTTTTACTGCCAGCCGCGAAAGCGAAAATAACCAAGATCGAGCGTCTAGGATTTACTTGTCAATAACTCGCCTGGGAAACATCCAGAGAAGTCAAACACAGTGCTCCTATACTAATTGCCAGGCGCTGAGACGAATGCCGCCAAGATCGAGCGTCTAGGACTTACGGTTCAGGAGTTATTCACAGAAACATGGTTCTGAACATGCTGCCAATTTCTCGTCTGGGAAACATGCAGAGAAGTCCAAGATAGTGTTTTTTAGACTGGCTGCCACGAGCTGAATCGAATGCAGCCAAGAGCGAGCGTCTAGGACTTACGGTTCAGGAGTTATTCACAGAAACATGGTTCTTTTACTGCCAGCCGCGAAAGCGAAAATAACCAAGATCGAGCGTCTAGGATTTACTTGTCAATAACTCGCCTGGGAAACATCCAGAGAAGTCAAACACAGTGCTCCTATACTAATTGCCAGGCGCTGAGACGAATGCCGCCAAGATCGAGCGTCTAGGACTTACGGTTCAAGAATTAGCTTTAGAAACATTTGCCTTAGGAACATGCAGAGAAGTCCAAGATAGTGTTTTTTAGACTGGCTGCCACGAGCTGAATCGAATGCAGCCAAGAGCGAGCGTCTGTGACTTACGGTTCAGGAGTTATTCACAGAAACATGGTTCTGAACATGCTGCCAATTGCTCGCCTGGGAAACATGCAGAGAAGTCCAAGATAGTGTTTTTTAGACTGGCTGCCACGAGCTGAATCGAATGCAGCCAAGAGCGAGCGTCTAGGACTTACGGTTCAGGAGTTATTCACAGAAACATGGTTCTGAACATGCTGCCAATTGCTCGCCTGGGAAACATGCAGAGAAGTCCAAGATAGTGTTTTTTAGACTGGCTGCCACGAGTTGAATCGAATGCAGCCAAGAGCGAGCGTCTAGGACTTACGGTTCAGGAGTTATTCACAGAAACATGGTTCTTTTACTGCCAGCCGCGAAAGCGAAAATAACCAAGATCGAGCGTCTAGGATTTACTTGTCAATAACTCGCCTGGGAAACATCCAGAGAAGTCAAACACAGTGCTCCTATACTAATTGCCAGGCGCTGAGACGAATGCCGCCAAGATCGAGCGTCTAGGACTTACGGTTCAGGAGTTATTCACAGAAACATGGTTCTGAACATGCTGCCAATTTCTCGCCTGGGAAACATGCAGAGAAGTCCAAGATAGTGTTTTTTAGACTGGCTGCCACGAGCTGAATCGAATGCAGCCAAGAGCGAGCGTCTAGGACTTACGGTTCAGGAGTTATTCACAGAAACATGGTTCTGAACATGCTGCCAATTGCTCGCCTGGGAAACATGCAGAGAAGTCCGAGATAGTGTTTTTTAGACTGGCTGCCACGAGCTGAATCGAATGCAGCCAAGAGCGAGCGTCTAGGACTTACGGTTCAGGAGTTATTCACAGAAACATGGTTCTGAACATGCTGCCAATTTCTCGCCTGGGAAACATGCAGAGAAGTCCAAGATAGTGTTTTTTAGACTGGCTGCCACGAGCTGAATCGAATGCAGCCAAGAGCGAGCGTCTAGGACTTACGGTTCAGGAGTTATTCACAGAAACATGGTTCTGAACATGCTGCCAATTGCTCGCCTGGGAAACATGCAGAGAAGTCCAAGATAGTGTTTTTTAGACTGGCTGCCACGAGCTGAATCGAATGCAGCCAAGAGCGAGCGTCTAGGACTTACGGTTCAGGAGTTATTCACAGAAACATGGTTCTTTTACTGCCAGCCGCGAAAGCGAAAATAACCAAGATCGAGCGTCTAGGATTTACTTGTCAATAACTCGCCTGGGAAACATCCAGAGAAGTCAAACACAGTGCTCCTATACTAATTGCCAGGCGCTGAGACGAATGCCGCCAAGATCGAGCGTCTAGGACTTACGGTTCAGGAGTTATTCACAGAAACATGGTTCTGAACATGCTGCCAATTTCTCGCCTGGGAAACATGCAGAGAAGTCCAAGATAGTGTTTTTTAGACTGGCTGCCACGAGCTGAATCGAATGCAGCCAAGAGCGAGCGTCTAGGACTTACGGTTCAGGAGTTATTCACAGAAACATGGTTCTTTTACTGCCAGCCGCGAAAGCGAAAATAACCAAGATCGAGCGTCTAGGATTTACTTGTCAATAACTCGCCTGGGAAACATCCAGAGAAGTCAAACACAGTGCTCCTATACTAATTGCCAGGCGCTGAGACGAATGCCGCCAAGATCGAGCGTCTAGGACTTACGGTTCAGGAGTTATTCACAGAAACATGGTTCTGAACATGCTGCCAATTTCTCGCCTGGGAAACATGCAGAGAAGTCCAAGATAGTGTTTTTTAGACTGGCTGCCACGAGCTGAATCGAATGCAGCCAAGAGCGAGCGTCTAGGACTTACGGTTCAGGAGTTATTCACAGAAACATGGTTCTGAACATGCTGCCAATTGCTCGCCTGGGAAACATGCAGAGAAGTCCGAGATAGTGTTTTTTAGACTGGCTGCCACGAGCTGAATCGAATGCAGCCAAGAGCGAGCGTCTAGGACTTACGGTTCAGGAGTTATTCACAGAAACATGGTTCTGAACATGCTGCCAATTTCTCGCCTGGGAAACATGCAGAGAAGTCCAAGATAGTGTTTTTTAGACTGGCTGCCACGAGCTGAATCGAATGCAGCCAAGAGCGAGCGTCTAGGACTTACGGTTCAGGAGTTATTCACAGAAACATGGTTCTGAACATGCTGCCAATTGCTCGCCTGGGAAACATGCAGAGAAGTCCAAGATAGTGTTTTTTAGACTGGCTGCCACGAGCTGAATCGAATGCAGCGAAGAGCGAGCGTCTAGGACTTACGGTTCAGGAGTTATTCACAGAAACATGGTTCTGAACATGCTGCCAATTGCTCGCCTGGGAAACATGCAGAGAAGTCCAAGATAGTGTTTTTTAGACTGGCTGCCACGAGCTGAATCGAATGCAGCCAAGAGCGAGCGTCTAGGACTTACGGTTCAGGAGTTATTCACAGAAACATGGTTCTGAACATGCTGCCAATTGCTCGCCTGGGAAACATGCAGAGAAGTCCAAGATAGTGTTTTTTAGACTGGCTGCCACGAGCTGAATCGAATGCAGCCAAGAGCGAGCGTCTAGGACTTACGGTTCAGGAGTTATTCACAGAAACATGGTTCTTTTACTGCCAGCCGCGAAAGCGAAAATAACCAAGATCGAGCGTCTAGGATTTACTTGTCAATAACTCGCCTGGGAAACATCCAGAGAAGTCAAACACAGTGCTCCTATACTAATTGCCAGGCGCTGAGACGAATGCCGCCAAGATCGAGCGTCTAGGACTTACGGTTCAGGAGTTATTCACAGAAACATGGTTCTGAACATGCTGCCAATTTCTCGTCTGGGAAACATGCAGAGAAGTCCAAGATAGTGTTTTTTAGACTGGCTGCCACGAGCTGAATCGAATGCAGCCAAGAGCGAGCGTCTAGGACTTACGGTTCAGGAGTTATTCACAGAAACATGGTTCTTTTACTGCCAGCCGCGAAAGCGAAAATAACCAAGATCGAGCGTCTAGGATTTACTTGTCAATAACTCGCCTGGGAAACATCCAGAGAAGTCAAACACAGTGCTCCTATACTAATTGCCAGGCGCTGAGACGAATGCCGCCAAGATCGAGCGTCTAGGACTTACGGTTCAGGAGTTATTCACAGAAACATGGTTCTGAACATGCTGCCAATTTCTCGCCTGGGAAACATGCAGAGAAGTCCAAGATAGTGTTTTTTAGACTGGCTGCCACGAGCTGAATCGAATGCAGCCAAGAGCGAGCGTCTAGGACTTACGGTTCAGGAGTTATTCACAGAAACATGGTTCTGAACATGCTGCCAATTGCTCGCCTGGGAAACATGCAGAGAAGTCCAAGATAGTGTTTTTTAGACTGGCTGCCACGAGCTGAATCGAATGCAGCCAAGAGCGAGCGTCTAGGACTTACGGTTCAGGAGTTATTCACAGAAACATGGTTCTGAACATGCTGCCAATTGCTCGCCTGGGAAACATGCAGAGAAGTCCAAGATAGTGTTTTTTAGACTGGCTGCCACGAGCTGAATCGAATGCAGCCAAGAGCGAGCGTCTAGGACTTACGGTTCAGGAGTTATTCACAGAAACATGGTTCTGAACATGCTGCCAATTTCTCGCCTGGGAAACATGCAGAGAAGTCCAAGATAGTGTTTTTTAGACTGGCTGCCACGAGCTGAATCGAATGCAGCCAAGAGCGAGCGTCTAGGACTTACGGTTCAGGAGTTATTCACAGAAACATGGTTCTGAACATGCTGCCAATTGCTCGCCTGGGAAACATGCAGAGAAGTCCAAGATAGTGTTTTTTAGACTGGCTGCCACGTGCTGAATCGAATGCAGCCAAGAGCGAGCGTCTAGGACTTACGGTTCAGGAGTTATTCACAGAAACATGGTTCTTTTACTGCCAGCCGCGAAAGCGAAAATAACCAAGATCGAGCGTCTAGGATTTACTTGTCAATAACTCGCCTGGGAAACATCCAGAGAAGTCAAACACAGTGCTCCTATACTAATTGCCAGGCGCTGAGACGAATGCCGCCAAGATCGAGCGTCTAGGACTTACGGTTCAGGAGTTATTCACAGAAACATGGTTCTGAACATGCTGCCAATTTCTCGCCTGGGAAACATGCAGAGAAGTTCAAGATAGTGTTTTTTAGACTGGCTGCCACGAGCTGAATCGAATGCAGCCAAGAGCGAGCGTCTAGGACTTACGGTTCAGGAGTTATTCACAGAAACATGGTTCTTTTACTGCCAGCCGCGAAAGCGAAAATAACCAAGATCGAGCGTCTAGGATTTACTTGTCAATAACTCGCCTGGGAAACATCCAGAGAAGTCAAACACAGTGCTCCTATACTAATTGCCAGGCGCTGAGACGAATGCCGCCAAGATCGAGCGTCTAGGACTTACGGTTCAGGAGTTATTCACAGAAACATGGTTCTGAACATGCTGCCAATTTCTCGCCTGGGAAACATGCAGAGAAGTCCAAGATAGTGTTTTTTAGACTGGCTGCCACGAGCTGAATCGAATGCAGCCAAGAGCGAGCGTCTAGGACTTACGGTTCAGGAGTTATTCACAGAAACATGGTTCTGAACATGCTGCCAATTGCTCGCCTGGGAAACATGCAGAGAAGTCCGAGATAGTGTTTTTTAGACTGGCTGCCACGAGCTGAATCGAATGCAGCCAAGAGCGAGCGTCTAGGACTTACGGTTCAGGAGTTATTCACAGAAACATGGTTCTGAACATGCTGCCAATTTCTCGCCTGGGAAACATGCAGAGAAGTCCAAGATAGTGTTTTTTAGACTGGCTGCCACGAGCTGAATCGAATGCAGCCAAGAGCGAGCGTCTAGGACTTACGGTTCAGGAGTTATTCACAGAAACATGGTTCTGAACATGCTGCCAATTGCTCGCCTGGGAAACATGCAGAGAAGTCCAAGATAGTGTTTTTTAGACTGGCTGCCACGAGCTGAATCGAATGCAGCCAAGAGCGAGCGTCTAGGACTTACGGTTCAGGAGTTATTCACAGAAACATGGTTCTGAACATGCTGCCAATTTCTCGCCTGGGAAACATGCAGAGAAGTCCAAGATAGTGTTTTTTAGACTGGCTGCCACGAGCTGAATCGAATGCAGCCAAGAGCGAGCGTCTAGGACTTACGGTTCAGGAGTTATTCACAGAAACATGGTTCTGAACATGCTGCCAATTGCTCGCCTGGGAAACATGCAGAGAAGTCCAAGATAGTGTTTTTTAGACTGGCTGCCACGTGCTGAATCGAATGCAGCCAAGAGCGAGCGTCTAGGACTTACGGTTCAGGAGTTATTCACAGAAACATGGTTCTTTTACTGCCAGCCGCGAAAGCGAAAATAACCAAGATCGAGCGTCTAGGATTTACTTGTCAATAACTCGCCTGGGAAACATCCAGAGAAGTCAAACACAGTGCTCCTATACTAATTGCCAGGCGCTGAGACGAATGCCGCCAAGATCGAGCGTCTAGGACTTACGGTTCAAGAATTAGCTTTAGAAACATTTGCCTTAGGAACATGCAGAGAAGTCCAAGATAGTGTTTTTTAGACTGGCTGCCACGAGCTGAATCGAATGCAGCCAAGAGCGAGCGTCTGTGACTTACGGTTCAGGAGTTATTCACAGAAACATGGTTCTGAACATGCTGCCAATTGCTCGCCTGGGAAACATGCAGAGAAGTCCAAGATAGTGTTTTTTAGACTGGCTGCCACGAGCTGAATCGAATGCAGCCAAGAGCGAGCGTCTAGGACTTACGGTTCAGGAGTTATTCACAGAAACATGGTTCTGAACATGCTGCCAATTGCTCGCCTGGGAAACATGCAGAGAAGTCCAAGATAGTGTTTTTTAGACTGGCTGCCACGAGCTGAATCGAATGCAGCCAAGAGCGAGCGTCTAGGACTTACGGTTCAGGAGTTATTCACAGAAACATGGTTCTTTTACTGCCAGCCGCGAAAGCGAAAATAACCAAGATCGAGCGTCTAGGATTTACTTGTCAATAACTCGCCTGGGAAACATCCAGAGAAGTCAAACACAGTGCTCCTATACTAATTGCCAGGCGCTGAGACGAATGCCGCCAAGATCGAGCGTCTAGGACTTACGGTTCAGGAGTTATTCACAGAAACATGGTTCTGAACATGCTGCCAATTTCTCGCCTGGGAAACATGCAGAGAAGTCCAAGATAGTGTTTTTTAGACTGGCTGCCACGAGCTGAATCGAATGCAGCCAAGAGCGAGCGTCTAGGACTTACGGTTCAGGAGTTATTCACAGAAACATGGTTCTGAACATGCTGCCAATTGCTCGCCTGGGAAACATGCAGAGAAGTCCGAGATAGTGTTTTTTAGACTGGCTGCCACGAGCTGAATCGAATGCAGCCAAGAGCGAGCGTCTAGGACTTACGGTTCAGGAGTTATTCACAGAAACATGGTTCTGAACATGCTGCCAATTTCTCGCCTGGGAAACATGCAGAGAAGTCCAAGATAGTGTTTTTTAGACTGGCTGCCACGAGCTGAATCGAATGCAGCCAAGAGCGAGCGTCTAGGACTTACGGTTCAGGAGTTATTCACAGAAACATGGTTCTGAACATGCTGCCAATTTCTCGCCTGGGAAACATGCAGAGAAGTCCAAGATAGTGTTTTTTAGACTGGCTGCCACGAGCTGAATCGAATGCAGCCAAGAGCGAGCGTCTAGGACTTACGGTTCAGGAGTTATTCACAGAAACATGGTTCTGAACATGCTGCCAATTGCTCGCCTGGGAAACATGCAGAGAAGTCCAAGATAGTGTTTTTTAGACTGGCTGCCACGTGCTGAATCGAATGCAGCCAAGAGCGAGCGTCTAGGACTTACGGTTCAGGAGTTATTCACAGAAACATGGTTCTTTTACTGCCAGCCGCGAAAGCGAAAATAACCAAGATCGAGCGTCTAGGATTTACTTGTCAATAACTCGCCTGGGAAACATCCAGAGAAGTCAAACACAGTGCTCCTATACTAATTGCCAGGCGCTGAGACGAATGCCGCCAAGATCGAGCGTCTAGGACTTACGGTTCAAGAATTAGCTTTAGAAACATTTGCCTTAGGAACATGCAGAGAAGTCCAAGATAGTGTTTTTTAGACTGGCTGCCACGAGCTGAATCGAATGCAGCCAAGAGCGAGCGTCTGTGACTTACGGTTCAGGAGTTATTCACAGAAACATGGTTCTGAACATGCTGCCAATTGCTCGCCTGGGAAACATGCAGAGAAGTCCAAGATAGTGTTTTTTAGACTGGCTGCCACGAGCTGAATCGAATGCAGCCAAGAGCGAGCGTCTAGGACTTACGGTTCAGGAGTTATTCACAGAAACATGGTTCTGAACATGCTGCCAATTGCTCGCCTGGGAAACATGCAGAGAAGTCCAAGATAGTGTTTTTTAGACTGGCTGCCACGAGCTGAATCGAATGCAGCCAAGAGCGAGCGTCTAGGACTTACGGTTCAGGAGTTATTCACAGAAACATGGTTCTTTTACTGCCAGCCGCGAAAGCGAAAATAACCAAGATCGAGCGTCTAGGATTTACTTGTCAATAACTCGCCTGGGAAACATCCAGAGAAGTCAAACACAGTGCTCCTATACTAATTGCCAGGCGCTGAGACGAATGCCGCCAAGATCGAGCGTCTAGGACTTACGGTTCAGGAGTTATTCACAGAAACATGGTTCTGAACATGCTGCCAATTTCTCGCCTGGGAAACATGAAGAGAAGTCCAAGATAGTGTTTTTTAGACTGGCTGCCACGAGCTGAATCGAATGCAGCCAAGAGCGAGCGTCTAGGACTTACGGTTCAGGAGTTATTCACAGAAACATGGTTCTGAACATGCTGCCAATTGCTCGCCTGGGAAACATGCAGAGAAGTCCGAGATAGTGTTTTTTAGACTGGCTGCCACGAGCTGAATCGAATGCAGCCAAGAGCGAGCGTCTAGGACTTACGGTTCAGGAGTTATTCACAGAAACATGGTTCTGAACATGCTGCCAATTTCTCGCCTGGGAAACATGCAGAGAAGTCCAAGATAGTGTTTTTTAGACTGGCTGCCACGAGCTGAATCGAATGCAGCCAAGAGCGAGCGTCTAGGACTTACGGTTCAGGAGTTATTCACAGAAACATGGTTCTGAACATGCTGCCAATTGCTCGCCTGGGAAACATGCAGAGAAGTCCAAGATAGTGTTTTTTAGACTGGCTGCCACGAGCTGAATCGAATGCAGCCAAGAGCGAGCGTCTAGGACTTACGGTTCAGGAGTTATTCACAGAAACATGGTTCTTTTACTGCCAGCCGCGAAAGCGAAAATAACCAAGATCGAGCGTCTAGGATTTACTTGTCAATAACTCGCCTGGGAAACATCCAGAGAAGTCAAACACAGTGCTCCTATACTAATTGCCAGGCGCTGAGACGAATGCCGCCAAGATCGAGCGTCTAGGACTTACGGTTCAGGAGTTATTCACAGAAACATGGTTCTGAACATGCTGCCAATTTCTCGTCTGGGAAACATGCAGAGAAGTCCAAGATAGTGTTTTTTAGACTGGCTGCCACGAGCTGAATCGAATGCAGCCAAGAGCGAGCGTCTAGGACTTACGGTTCAGGAGTTATTCACAGAAACATGGTTCTTTTACTGCCAGCCGCGAAAGCGAAAATAACCAAGATCGAGCGTCTAGGATTTACTTGTCAATAACTCGCCTGGGAAACATCCAGAGAAGTCAAACACAGTGCTCCTATACTAATTGCCAGGCGCTGAGACGAATGCCGCCAAGATCGAGCGTCTAGGACTTACGGTTCAAGAATTAGCTTTAGAAACATTTGCCTTAGGAACATGCAGAGAAGTCCAAGATAGTGTTTTTTAGACTGGCTGCCACGAGCTGAATCGAATGCAGCCAAGAGCGAGCGTCTGTGACTTACGGTTCAGGAGTTATTCACAGAAACATGGTTCTGAACATGCTGCCAATTGCTCGCCTGGGAAACATGCAGAGAAGTCCAAGATAGTGTTTTTTAGACTGGCTGCCACGAGCTGAATCGAATGCAGCCAAGAGCGAGCGTCTAGGACTTACGGTTCAGGAGTTATTCACAGAAACATGGTTCTGAACATGCTGCCAATTGCTCGCCTGGGAAACATGCAGAGAAGTCCAAGATAGTGTTTTTTAGACTGGCTGCCACGAGCTGAATCGAATGCAGCCAAGAGCGAGCGTCTAGGACTTACGGTTCAGGAGTTATTCACAGAAACATGGTTCTTTTACTGCCAGCCGCGAAAGCGAAAATAACCAAGATCGAGCGTCTAGGATTTACTTGTCAATAACTCGCCTGGGAAACATCCAGAGAAGTCAAACACAGTGCTCCTATACTAATTGCCAGGCGCTGAGACGAATGCCGCCAAGATCGAGCGTCTAGGACTTACGGTTCAGGAGTTATTCACAGAAACATGGTTCTGAACATGCTGCCAATTTCTCGCCTGGGAAACATGCAGAGAAGTCCAAGATAGTGTTTTTTAGACTGGCTGCCACGAGCTGAATCGAATGCAGCCAAGAGCGAGCGTCTAGGACTTACGGTTCAGGAGTTATTCACAGAAACATGGTTCTGAACATGCTGCCAATTGCTCGCCTGGGAAACATGCAGAGAAGTCCGAGATAGTGTTTTTTAGACTGGCTGCCACGAGCTGAATCGAATGCAGCCAAGAGCGAGCGTCTAGGACTTACGGTTCAGGAGTTATTCACAGAAACATGGTTCTGAACATGCTGCCAATTTCTCGCCTGGGAAACATGCAGAGAAGTCCAAGATAGTGTTTTTTAGACTGGCTGCCACGAGCTGAATCGAATGCAGCCAAGAGCGAGCATCTAGGACTTACGGTTCAGGAGTTATTCACAGAAACATGGTTCTGAACATGCTGCCAATTGCTCGCCTGGGAAACATGCAGAGAAGTCCAAGATAGTGTTTTTTAGACTGGCTGCCACGAGCTGAATCGAATGCAGCCAAGAGCGAGCGTCTAGGACTTACGGTTCAGGAGTTATTCACAGAAACATGGTTCTTTTACTGCCAGCCGCGAAAGCGAAAATAACCAATATCGAGCGTCTAGGATTTACTTGTCAATAACTCGCCTGGGAAACATCCAGAGAAGTCAAACACAGTGCTCCTATACTAATTGCCAGGCGCTGAGACGAATGCCGCCAAGATCGAGCGTCTAGGACTTACGGTTCAGGAGTTATTCACAGAAACATGGTTCTGAACATGCTGCCAATTTCTCGCCTGGGAAACATGCAGAGAAGTCCAAGATAGTGTTTTTTAGACTGGCTGCCACGAGCTGAATCGAATGCAGCCAAGAGCGAGCGTCTAGGACTTACGGTTCAGGAGTTATTCACAGAAACATGGTTCTTTTACTGCCAGCCGCGAAAGCGAAAATAACCAAGATCGAGCGTCTAGGATTTACTTGTCAATAACTCGCCTGGGAAACATCCAGAGAAGTCAAACACAGTGCTCCTATACTAATTGCCAGGCGCTGAGACGAATGCCGCCAAGATCGAGCGTCTAGGACTTACGGTTCAGGAGTTATTCACAGAAACATGGTTCTGAACATGCTGCCAATTTCTCGCCTGGGAAACATGCAGAGAAGTCCAAGATAGTGTTTTTTAGACTGGCTGCCACGAGCTGAATCGAATGCAGCCAAGAGCGAGCGTCTAGGACTTACGGTTCAGGAGTTATTCACAGAAACATGGTTCTGAACATGCTGCCAATTGCTCGCCTGGGAAACATGCAGAGAAGTCCGAGATAGTGTTTTTTAGACTGGCTGCCACGAGCTGAATCGAATGCAGCCAAGAGCGAGCGTCTAGGACTTACGGTTCAGGAGTTATTCACAGAAACATGGTTCTGAACATGCTGCCAATTTCTCGCCTGGGAAACATGCAGAGAAGTCCAAGATAGTGTTTTTTAGACTGGCTGCCACGAGCTGAATCGAATGCAGCCAAGAGCGAGCGTCTAGGACTTACGGTTCAGGAGTTATTCACAGAAACATGGTTCTGAACATGCTGCCAATTGCTCGCCTGGGAAACATGCAGAGAAGTCCAAGATAGTGTTTTTTAGACTGGCTGCCACGAGCTGAATCGAATGCAGCGAAGAGCGAGCGTCTAGGACTTACGGTTCAGGAGTTATTCACAGAAACATGGTTCTGAACATGCTGCCAATTGCTCGCCTGGGAAACATGCAGAGAAGTCCAAGATAGTGTTTTTTAGACTGGCTGCCACGAGCTGAATCGAATGCAGCCAAGAGCGAGCGTCTAGGACTTACGGTTCAGGAGTTATTCACAGAAACATGGTTCTGAACATGCTGCCAATTGCTCGCCTGGGAAACATGCAGAGAAGTCCAAGATAGTGTTTTTTAGACTGGCTGCCACGAGCTGAATCGAATGCAGCCAAGAGCGAGCGTCTAGGACTTACGGTTCAGGAGTTATTCACAGAAACATGGTTCTTTTACTGCCAGCCGCGAAAGCGAAAATAACCAAGATCGAGCGTCTAGGATTTACTTGTCAATAACTCGCCTGGGAAACATCCAGAGAAGTCAAACACAGTGCTCCTATACTAATTGCCAGGCGCTGAGACGAATGCCGCCAAGATCGAGCGTCTAGGACTTACGGTTCAGGAGTTATTCACAGAAACATGGTTCTGAACATGCTGCCAATTTCTCGTCTGGGAAACATGCAGAGAAGTCCAAGATAGTGTTTTTTAGACTGGCTGCCACGAGCTGAATCGAATGCAGCCAAGAGCGAGCGTCTAGGACTTACGGTTCAGGAGTTATTCACAGAAACATGGTTCTTTTACTGCCAGCCGCGAAAGCGAAAATAACCAAGATCGAGCGTCTAGGATTTACTTGTCAATAACTCGCCTGGGAAACATCCAGAGAAGTCAAACACAGTGCTCCTATACTAATTGCCAGGCGCTGAGACGAATGCCGCCAAGATCGAGCGTCTAGGACTTACGGTTCAGGAGTTATTCACAGAAACATGGTTCTGAACATGCTGCCAATTTCTCGCCTGGGAAACATGCAGAGAAGTCCAAGATAGTGTTTTTTAGACTGGCTGCCACGAGCTGAATCGAATGCAGCCAAGAGCGAGCGTCTAGGACTTACGGTTCAGGAGTTATTCACAGAAACATGGTTCTGAACATGCTGCCAATTGCTCGCCTGGGAAACATGCAGAGAAGTCCAAGATAGTGTTTTTTAGACTGGCTGCCACGAGCTGAATCGAATGCAGCCAAGAGCGAGCGTCTAGGACTTACGGTTCAGGAGTTATTCACAGAAACATGGTTCTGAACATGCTGCCAATTGCTCGCCTGGGAAACATGCAGAGAAGTCCAAGATAGTGTTTTTTAGACTGGCTGCCACGAGCTGAATCGAATGCAGCCAAGAGCGAGCGTCTAGGACTTACGGTTCAGGAGTTATTCACAGAAACATGGTTCTGAACATGCTGCCAATTTCTCGCCTGGGAAACATGCAGAGAAGTCCAAGATAGTGTTTTTTAGACTGGCTGCCACGAGCTGAATCGAATGCAGCCAAGAGCGAGCGTCTAGGACTTACGGTTCAGGAGTTATTCACAGAAACATGGTTCTGAACATGCTGCCAATTGCTTGCCTGGGAAACATGCAGAGAAGTCCAAGATAGTGTTTTTTAGACTGGCTGCCACGTGCTGAATCGAATGCAGCCAAGAGCGAGCGTCTAGGACTTACGGTTCAGGAGTTATTCACAGAAACATGGTTCTTTTACTGCCAGCCGCGAAAGCGAAAATAACCAAGATCGAGCGTCTAGGATTTACTTGTCAATAACTCGCCTGGGAAACATCCAGAGAAGTCAAACACAGTGCTCCTATACTAATTGCCAGGCGCTGAGACGAATGCCGCCAAGATCGAGCGTCTAGGACTTACGGTTCAGGAGTTATTCACAGAAACATGGTTCTGAACATGCTGCCAATTTCTCGCCTGGGAAACATGCAGAGAAGTCCAAGATAGTGTTTTTTAGACTGGCTGCCACGAGCTGAATCGAATGCAGCCAAGAGCGAGCGTCTAGGACTTACGGTTCAGGAGTTATTCACAGAAACATGGTTCTTTTACTGCCAGCCGCGAAAGCGAAAATAACCAAGATCGAGCGTCTAGGATTTACTTGTCAATAACTCGCCTGGGAAACATCCAGAGAAGTCAAACACAGTGCTCCTATACTAATTGCCAGGCGCTGAGACGAATGCCGCCAAGATCGAGCGTCTAGGACTTACGGTTCAGGAGTTATTCACAGAAACATGGTTCTGAACATGCTGCCAATTTCTCGCCTGGGAAACATGCAGAGAAGTCCAAGATAGTGTTTTTTAGACTGGCTGCCACGAGCTGAATCGAATGCAGCCAAGAGCGAGCGTCTAGGACTTACGGTTCAGGAGTTATTCACAGAAACATGGTTCTGAACATGCTGCCAATTGCTCGCCTGGGAAACATGCAGAGAAGTCCGAGATAGTGTTTTTTAGACTGGCTGCCACGAGCTGAATCGAATGCAGCCAAGAGCGAGCGTCTAGGACTTACGGTTCAGGAGTTCTTCACAGAAACATGGTTCTGAACATGCTGCCAATTTCTCGCCTGGGAAACATGCAGAGAAGTCCAAGATAGTGTTTTTTAGACTGGCTGCCACGAGCTGAATCGAATGCAGCCAAGAGCGAGCGTCTAGGACTTACGGTTCAGGAGTTATTCACAGAAACATGGTTCTGAACATGCTGCCAATTTCTCGCCTGGGAAACATGCAGAGAAGTCCAAGATAGTGTTTTTTAGACTGGCTGCCACGAGCTGAATCGAATGCAGCCAAGAGCGAGCGTCTAGGACTTACGGTTCAGGAGTTATTCACAGAAACATGGTTCTGAACATGCTGCCAATTGCTCGCCTGGGAAACATGCAGAGAAGTCCAAGATAGTGTTTTTTAGACTGGCTGCCACGAGCTGAATCGAATGCAGCCAAGAGCGAGCGTCTAGGACTTACGGTTCAGGAGTTATTCACAGAAACATGGTTCTGAACATGCTGCCAATTGCTCGCCTGGGAAACATGCAGAGAAGTCCAAGATAGTGTTTTTTAGACTGGCTGCCACGAGCTGAATCGAATGCAGCCAAGAGCGAGCGTCTAGGACTTACGGTTCAGGAGTTATTCACAGAAACATGGTTCTTTTACTGCCAGCCGCGAAAGCGAAAATAACCAAGATCGAGCGTCTAGGATTTACTTGTCAATAACTCGCCTGGGAAACATCCAGAGAAGTCAAACACAGTGCTCCTATACTAATTGCCAGGCGCTGAGACGAATGCCGCCAAGATCGAGCGTCTAGGACTTACGGTTCAGGAGTTATTCACAGAAACATGGTTCTGAACATGCTGCCAATTTCTCGTCTGGGAAACATGCAGAGAAGTCCAAGATAGTGTTTTTTAGACTGGCTGCCACGAGCTGAATCGAATGCAGCCAAGAGCGAGCGTCTAGGACTTACGGTTCAGGAGTTATTCACAGAAACATGGTTCTTTTACTGCCAGCCGCGAAAGCGAAAATAACCAAGATCGAGCGTCTAGGATTTACTTGTCAATAACTCGCCTGGGAAACATCCAGAGAAGTCAAACACAGTGCTCCTATACTAATTGCCAGGCGCTGAGACGAATGCCGCCAAGATCGAGCGTCTAGGACTTACGGTTCAAGAATTAGCTTTAGAAACATTTGCCTTAGGAACATGCAGAGAAGTCCAAGATAGTGTTTTTTAGACTGGCTGCCACGAGCTGAATCGAATGCAGCCAAGAGCGAGCGTCTAGGACTTACGGTTCAGGAGTTATTCACAGAAACATGGTTCTGAACATGCTGCCAATTTCTCGCCTGGGAAACATGCAGAGAAGTCCAAGATAGTGTTTTTTAGACTGGCTGCCACGAGCTGAATCGAATGCAGCCAAGAGCGAGCGTCTAGGACTTACGGTTCAGGAGTTATTCACAGAAACATGGTTCTTTTACTGCCAGCCGCGAAAGCGAAAATAACAAAGATCGAGCGTCTAGGATTTACTTGTCAATAACTCGCCTGGGAAACATCCAGAGAAGTCAAACACAGTGCTCCTATACTAATTGCCAGGCGCTGAGACGAATGCCGCCAAGATCGAGCGTCTAGGACTTACGGTTCAAGAATTAGCTTTAGAAACAATTGCCTTAGGAACATGCAGAGAAGTCCAAGATAGTGTTTTTTAGACTGGCTGCCACGAGCTGAATCGAATGCAGCCAAGAGCGAGCGTCTAGGACTTACGGTTCAGGAGTTATTCACAGAAACATGGTTCTGAACATGCTGCCAATTGCTCGCCTGGGAAACATGCAGAGAAGTCCAAGATAGTGTTTTTTAGACTGGCTGCCACGAGCTGAATCGAATGCAGCCAAGAGCGAGCGTCTAGGACTTACGGTTCAGGAGTTATTCACAGAAACATGGTTCTTTTACTGCCAGCCGCGAAAGCGAAAATAACCAAGATCGAGCGTCTAGGATTTACTTGTCAATAACTCGCCTGGGAAACATCCAGAGAAGTCAAACACAGTGCTCCTATACTAATTGCCAGGCGCTGAGACGAATGCCGCCAAGATCGAGCGTCTAGGACTTACGGTTCAAGAATTAGCTTTAGAAACATTTGCCTTAGGAACATGCAGAGAAGTCCAAGATAGTGTTTTTTAGACTGGCTGCCACGAGCTGAATCGAATGCAGCCAAGAGCGAGCGTCTAGGACTTACGGTTCAGGAGTTATTCACAGAAACATGGTTCTGAACATGCTGCCAATTGCTCGCCTGGGAAACATGCAGAGAAGTCCAAGATAGTGTTTTTTAGACTGGCTGCCACGAGCTGAATCGAATGCAGCCAAGAGCGAGCGTCTAGGACTTACGGTTCAGGAGTTATTCACAGAAACATGGTTCTTTTACTGCCAGCCGCGAAAGCGAAAATAACCAAGATCGAGCGTCTAGGATTTACTTGTCAATAACTCGCCTGGGAAACATCCAGAGAAGTCAAACACAGTGCTCCTATACTAATTGCCAGGCGCTGAGACGAATGCCGCCAAGATCGAGCGTCTAGGACTTACGGTTCAGGAGTTATTCACAGAAACATGGTTCTGAACATGCTGCCAATTTCTCGCCTGGGAAACATGCAGAGAAGTCCAAGATAGTGTTTTTTAGACTGGCTGCCACGAGCTGAATCGAATGCAGCCAAGAGCGAGCGTCTAGGACTTACGGTTCAGGAGTTATTCACAGAAACATGGTTCTGAACATGCTGCCAATTGCTCGCCTGGGAAACATGCAGAGAAGTCCGAGATAGTGTTTTTTAGACTGGCTGCCACGAGCTGAATCGAATGCAGCCAAGAGCGAGCGTCTAGGACTTACGGTTCAGGAGTTATTCACAGAAACATGGTTCTGAACATGCTGCCAATTTCTCGCCTGGGAAACATGCAGAGAAGTCCAAGATAGTGTTTTTTAGACTGGCTGCCACGAGCTGAATCGAATGCAGCCAAGAGCGAGCGTCTAGGACTTACGGTTCAGGAGTTATTCACAGAAACATGGTTCTGAACATGCTGCCAATTGCTCGCCTGGGAAACATGCAGAGAAGTCCAAGATAGTGTTTTTTAGACTGGCTGCCACGAGCTGAATCGAATGCAGCCAAGAGCGAGCGTCTAGGACTTACGGTTCAGGAGTTATTCACAGAAACATGGTTCTTTTACTGCCAGCCGCGAAAGCGAAAATAACCAAGATCGAGCGTCTAGGATTTACTTGTCAATAACTCGCCTGGGAAACATCCAGAGAAGTCAAACACAGTGCTCCTATACTAATTGCCAGGCGCTGAGACGAATGCCGCCAAGATCGAGCGTCTAGGACTTACGGTTCAGGAGTTATTCACAGAAACATGGTTCTGAACATGCTGCCAATTTCTCGCCTGGGAAACATGCAGAGAAGTCCAAGATAGTGTTTTTTAGACTGGCTGCCACGAGCTGAATCGAATGCAGCCAAGAGCGAGCGTCTAGGACTTACGGTTCAGGAGTTATTCACAGAAACATGGTTCTTTTACTGCCAGCCGCGAAAGCGAAAATAACCAAGATCGAGCGTCTAGGATTTACTTGTCAATAACTCGCCTGGGAAACATCCAGAGAAGTCAAACACAGTGCTCCTATACTAATTGCCAGGCGCTGAGACGAATGCCGCCAAGATCGAGCGTCTAGGACTTACGGTTCAGGAGTTATTCACAGAAACATGGTTCTGAACATGCTGCCAATTTCTCGCCTGGGAAACATGCAGAGAAGTCCAAGATAGTGTTTTTTAGACTGGCTGCCACGAGCTGAATCGAATGCAGCCAAGAGCGAGCGTCTAGGACTTACGGTTCAGGAGTTATTCACAGAAACATGGTTCTGAACATGCTGCCAATTGCTCGCCTGGGAAACATGCAGAGAAGTCCGAGATAGTGTTTTTTAGACTGGCTGCCACGAGCTGAATCGAATGCAGCCAAGAGCGAGCGTCTAGGACTTACGGTTCAGGAGTTATTCACAGAAACATGGTTCTGAACATGCTGCCAATTTCTCGCCTGGGAAACATGCAGAGAAGTCCAAGATAGTGTTTTTTAGACTGGCTGCCACGAGCTGAATCGAATGCAGCCAAGAGCGAGCGTCTAGGACTTACGGTTCAGGAGTTATTCACAGAAACATGGTTCTGAACATGCTGCCAATTTCTCGCCTGGGAAACATGCAGAGAAGTCCAAGATAGTGTTTTTTAGACTGGCTGCCACGAGCTGAATCGAATGCAGCCAAGAGCGAGCGTCTAGGACTTACGGTTCAGGAGTTATTCACAGAAACATGGTTCTGAACATGCTGCCAATTGCTCGCCTGGGAAACATGCAGAGAAGTCCAAGATAGTGTTTTTTAGACTGGCTGCCACGAGCTGAATCGAATGCAGCCAAGAGCGAGCGTCTAGGACTTACGGTTCAGGAGTTATTCACAGAAACATGGTTCTGAACATGCTGCCAATTGCTCGCCTGGGAAACATGCAGAGAAGTCCAAGATAGTGTTTTTTAGACTGGCTGCCACGAGCTGAATCGAATGCAGCCAAGAGCGAGCGTCTAGGACTTACGGTTCAGGAGTTATTCACAGAAACATGGTTCTTTTACTGCCAGCCGCGAAAGCGAAAATAACCAAGATCGAGCGTCTAGGATTTACTTGTCAATAACTCGCCTGGGAAACATCCAGAGAAGTCAAACACAGTGCTCCTATACTAATTGCCAGGCGCTGAGACGAATGCCGCCAAGATCGAGCGTCTAGGACTTACGGTTCAGGAGTTATTCACAGAAACATGGTTCTGAACATGCTGCCAATTTCTCGTCTGGGAAACATGCAGAGAAGTCCAAGATAGTGTTTTTTAGACTGGCTGCCACGAGCTGAATCGAATGCAGCCAAGAGCGAGCGTCTAGGACTTACGGTTCAGGAGTTATTCACAGAAACATGGTTCTTTTACTGCCAGCCGCGAAAGCGAAAATAACCAAGATCGAGCGTCTAGGATTTACTTGTCAATAACTCGCCTGGGAAACATCCAGAGAAGTCAAACACAGTGCTCCTATACTAATTGCCAGGCGCTGAGACGAATGCCGCCAAGATCGAGCGTCTAGGACTTACGGTTCAAGAATTAGCTTTAGAAACATTTGCCTTAGGAACATGCAGAGAAGTCCAAGATAGTGTTTTTTAGACTGGCTGCCACGAGCTGAATCGAATGCAGCCAAGAGCGAGCGTCTAGGACTTACGGTTCAGGAGTTATTCACAGAAACATGGTTCTGAACATGCTGCCAATTTCTCGCCTGGGAAACATGCAGAGAAGTCCAAGATAGTGTTTTTTAGACTGGCTGCCACGAGCTGAATCGAATGCAGCCAAGAGCGAGCGTCTAGGACTTACGGTTCAGGAGTTATTCACAGAAACATGGTTCTTTTACTGCCAGCCGCGAAAGCGAAAATAACCAAGATCGAGCGTCTAGGATTTACTTGTCAATAACTCGCCTGGGAAACATCCAGAGAAGTCAAACACAGTGCTCCTATACTAATTGCCAGGCGCTGAGACGAATGCCGCCAAGATCGAGCGTCTAGGACTTACGGTTCAAGAATTAGCTTTAGAAACATTTGCCTTAGGAACATGCAGAGAAGTCCAAGATAGTGTTTTTTAGACTGGCTGCCACGAGCTGAATCGAATGCAGCCAAGAGCGAGCGTCTAGGACTTACGGTTCAGGAGTTATTCACAGAAACATGGTTCTGAACATGCTGCCAATTGCTCGCCTGGGAAACATGCAGAGAAGTCCAAGATAGTGTTTTTTAGACTGGCTGCCACGAGCTGAATCGAATGCAGCCAAGAGCGAGCGTCTAGGACTTACGGTTCAGGAGTTATTCACAGAAACATGGTTCTTTTACTGCCAGCCGCGAAAGCGAAAATAACCAAGATCGAGCGTCTAGGATTTACTTGTCAATAACTCGCCTGGGAAACATCCAGAGAAGTCAAACACAGTGCTCCTATACTAATTGCCAGGCGCTGAGACGAATGCCGCCAAGATCGAGCGTCTAGGACTTACGGTTCAAGAATTAGCTTTAGAAACATTTGCCTTAGGAACATGCAGAGAAGTCCAAGATAGTGTTTTTTAGACTGGCTGCCACGAGCTGAATCGAATGCAGCCAAGAGCGAGCGTCTAGGACTTACGGTTCAGGAGTTATTCACAGAAACATGGTTCTGAACATGCTGCCAATTGCTCGCCTGGGAAACATGCAGAGAAGTCCAAGATAGTGTTTTTTAGACTGGCTGCCACGAGCTGAATCGAATGCAGCCAAGAGCGAGCGTCTAGGACTTACGGTTCAGGAGTTATTCACAGAAACATGGTTCTTTTACTGCCAGCCGCGAAAGCGAAAATAACCAAGATCGAGCGTCTAGGATTTACTTGTCAATAACTCGCCTGGGAAACATCCAGAGAAGTCAAACACAGTGCTCCTATACTAATTGCCAGGCGCTGAGACGAATGCCGCCAAGATCGAGCGTCTAGGACTTACGGTTCAGGAGTTATTCACAGAAACATGGTTCTGAACATGCTGCCAATTTCTCGCCTGGGAAACATGCAGAGAAGTCCAAGATAGTGTTTTTTAGACTGGCTGCCACGAGCTGAATCGAATGCAGCCAAGAGCGAGCGTCTAGGACTTACGGTTCAGGAGTTATTCACAGAAACATGGTTCTTTTACTGCCAGCCGCGAAAGCGAAAATAACCAAGATCGAGCGTCTAGGATTTACTTGTCAATAACTCGCCTGGGAAACATCCAGAGAAGTCAAACACAGTGCTCCTATACTAATTGCCAGGCGCTGAGACGAATGCCGCCAAGATCGAGCGTCTAGGACTTACGGTTCAGGAGTTATTCACAGAAACATGGTTCTGAACATGCTGCCAATTTCTCGCCTGGGAAACATGCAGAGAAGTCCAAGATAGTGTTTTTTAGACTGGCTGCCACGAGCTGAATCGAATGCAGCCAAGAGCGAGCGTCTAGGACTTACGGTTCAGGAGTTATTCACAGAAACATGGTTCTGAACATGCTGCCAATTGCTCGCCTGGGAAACATGCAGAGAAGTCCGAGATAGTGTTTTTTAGACTGGCTGCCACGAGCTGAATCGAATGCAGCCAAGAGCGAGCGTCTAGGACTTACGGTTCAGGAGTTATTCACAGAAACATGGTTCTGAACATGCTGCCAATTTCTCGCCTGGGAAACATGCAGAGAAGTCCAAGATAGTGTTTTTTAGACTGGCTGCCACGAGCTGAATCGAATGCAGCCAAGAGCGAGCGTCTAGGACTTACGGTTCAGGAGTTATTCACAGAAACATGGTTCTGAACATGCTGCCAATTTCTCGCCTGGGAAACATGCAGAGAAGTCCAAGATAGTGTTTTTTAGACTGGCTGCCACGAGCTGAATCGAATGCAGCCAAGAGCGAGCGTCTAGGACTTACGGTTCAGGAGTTATTCACAGAAACATGGTTCTGAACATGCTGCCAATTGCTCGCCTGGGAAACATGCAGAGAAGTCCAAGATAGTGTTTTTTAGACTGGCTGCCACGAGCTGAATCGAATGCAGCCAAGAGCGAGCGTCTAGGACTTACGGTTCAGGAGTTATTCACAGAAACATGGTTCTGAACATGCTGCCAATTGCTCGCCTGGGAAACATGCAGAGAAGTCCAAGATAGTGTTTTTTAGACTGGCTGCCACGAGCTGAATCGAATGCAGCCAAGAGCGAGCGTCTAGGACTTACGGTTCAGGAGTTATTCACAGAAACATGGTTCTTTTACTGCCAGCCGCGAAAGCGAAAATAACCAAGATCGAGCGTCTAGGATTTACTTGTCAATAACTCGCCTGGGAAACATCCAGAGAAGTCAAACACAGTGCTCCTATACTAATTGCCAGGCGCTGAGACGAATGCCGCCAAGATCGAGCGTCTAGGACTTACGGTTCAGGAGTTATTCACAGAAACATGGTTCTGAACATGCTGCCAATTTCTCGTCTGGGAAACATGCAGAGAAGTCCAAGATAGTGTTTTTTAGACTGGCTGCCACGAGCTGAATCGAATGCAGCCAAGAGCGAGCGTCTAGGACTTACGGTTCAGGAGTTATTCACAGAAACATGGTTCTTTTACTGCCAGCCGCGAAAGCGAAAATAACCAAGATCGAGCGTCTAGGATTTACTTGTCAATAACTCGCCTGGGAAACATCCAGAGAAGTCAAACACAGTGCTCCTATACTAATTGCCAGGCGCTGAGACGAATGCCGCCAAGATCGAGCGTCTAGGACTTACGGTTCAAGAATTAGCTTTAGAAACATTTGCCTTAGGAACATGCAGAGAAGTCCAAGATAGTGTTTTTTAGACTGGCTGCCACGAGCTGAATCGAATGCAGCCAAGAGCGAGCGTCTAGGACTTACGGTTCAGGAGTTATTCACAGAAACATGGTTCTGAACATGCTGCCAATTTCTCGCCTGGGAAACATGCAGAGAAGTCCAAGATAGTGTTTTTTAGACTGGCTGCCACGAGCTGAATCGAATGCAGCCAAGAGCGAGCGTCTAGGACTTACGGTTCAGGAGTTATTCACAGAAACATGGTTCTTTTACTGCCAGCCGCGAAAGCGAAAATAACCAAGATCGAGCGTCTAGGATTTACTTGTCAATAACTCGCCTGGGAAACATCCAGAGAAGTCAAACACAGTGCTCCTATACTAATTGCCAGGCGCTGAGACGAATGCCGCCAAGATCGAGCGTCTAGGACTTACGGTTCAAGAATTAGCTTTAGAAACATTTGCCTTAGGAACATGCAGAGAAGTCCAAGATAGTGTTTTTTAGACTGGCTGCCACGAGCTGAATCGAATGCAGCCAAGAGCGAGCGTCTAGGACTTACGGTTCAGGAGTTATTCACAGAAACATGGTTCTGAACATGCTGCCAATTGCTCGCCTGGGAAACATGCAGAGAAGTCCAAGATAGTGTTTTTTAGACTGGCTGCCACGAGCTGAATCGAATGCAGCCAAGAGCGAGCGTCTAGGACTTACGGTTCAGGAGTTATTCACAGAAACATGGTTCTTTTACTGCCAGCCGCGAAAGCGAAAATAACCAAGATCGAGCGTCTAGGATTTACTTGTCAATAACTCGCCTGGGAAACATCCAGAGAAGTCAAACACAGTGCTCCTATACTAATTGCCAGGCGCTGAGACGAATGCCGCCAAGATCGAGCGTCTAGGACTTACGGTTCAAGAATTAGCTTTAGAAACATTTGCCTTAGGAACATGCAGAGAAGTCCAAGATAGTGTTTTTTAGACTGGCTGCCACGAGCTGAATCGAATGCAGCCAAGAGCGAGCGTCTAGGACTTACGGTTCAGGAGTTATTCACAGAAACATGGTTCTGAACATGCTGCCAATTGCTCGCCTGGGAAACATGCAGAGAAGTCCAAGATAGTGTTTTTTAGACTGGCTGCCACGAGCTGAATCGAATGCAGCCAAGAGCGAGCGTCTAGGACTTACGGTTCAGGAGTTATTCACAGAAACATGGTTCTTTTACTGCCAGCCGCGAAAGCGAAAATAACCAAGATCGAGCGTCTAGGATTTACTTGTCAATAACTCGCCTGGGAAACATCCAGAGAAGTCAAACACAGTGCTCCTATACTAATTGCCAGGCGCTGAGACGAATGCCGCCAAGATCGAGCGTCTAGGACTTACGGTTCAAGAATTAGCTTTAGAAACATTTGCCTTAGGAACATGCAGAGAAGTCCAAGATAGTGTTTTTTAGACTGGCTGCCACGAGCTGAATCGAATGCAGCCAAGAGCGAGCGTCTAGGACTTACGGTTCAGGAGTTATTCACAGAAACATGGTTCTGAACATGCTGCCAATTGCTCGCCTGGGAAACATGCAGAGAAGTCCAAGATAGTGTTTTTTAGACTGGCTGCCACGAGCTGAATCGAATGCAGCCAAGAGCGAGCGTCTAGGACTTACAGTTCAGGAGTTATTCACAGAAACATGGTTCTTTTACTGCCAGCCGCGAAAGCGAAAATAACCAATATCGAGCGTCTAGGATTTACTTGTCAATAACTCGCCTGGGAAACATCCAGAGAAGTCAAACACAGTGCTCCTATACTAATTGCCAGGCGCTGAGACGAATGCCGCCAAGATCGAGCGTCTAGGACTTACGGTTCAGGAGTTATTCACAGAAACATGGTTCTGAACATGCTGCCAATTTCTCGCCTGGGAAACATGCAGAGAAGTCCAAGATAGTGTTTTTTAGACTGGCTGCCACGAGCTGAATCGAATGCAGCCAAGAGCGAGCGTCTAGGACTTACGGTTCAGGAGTTATTCACAGAAACATGGTTCTTTTACTGCCAGCCGCGAAAGCGAAAATAACCAAGATCGAGCGTCTAGGATTTACTTGTCAATAACTCGCCTGGGAAACATCCAGAGAAGTCAAACACAGTGCTCCTATACTAATTGCCAGGCGCTGAGACGAATGCCGCCAAGATCGAGCGTCTAGGACTTACGGTTCAGGAGTTATTCACAGAAACATGGTTCTGAACATGCTGCCAATTTCTCGCCTGGGAAACATGCAGAGAAGTCCAAGATAGTGTTTTTTAGACTGGCTGCCACGAGCTGAATCGAATGCAGCCAAGAGCGAGCGTCTAGGACTTACGGTTCAGGAGTTATTCACAGAAACATGGTTCTGAACATGCTGCCAATTGCTCGCCTGGGAAACATGCAGAGAAGTCCGAGATAGTGTTTTTTAGACTGGCTGCCACGAGCTGAATCGAATGCAGCCAAGAGCGAGCGTCTAGGACTTACGGTTCAGGAGTTATTCACAGAAACATGGTTCTGAACATGCTGCCAATTTCTCGCCTGGGAAACATGCAGAGAAGTCCAAGATAGTGTTTTTTAGACTGGCTGCCACGAGCTGAATCGAATGCAGCCAAGAGCGAGCGTCTAGGACTTACGGTTCAGGAGTTATTCACAGAAACATGGTTCTGAACATGCTGCCAATTTCTCGCCTGGGAAACATGCAGAGAAGTCCAAGATAGTGTTTTTTAGACTGGCTGCCACGAGCTGAATCGAATGCAGCCAAGAGCGAGCGTCTAGGACTTACGGTTCAGGAGTTATTCACAGAAACATGGTTCTGAACATGCTGCCAATTGCTCGCCTGGGAAACATGCAGAGAAGTCCAAGATAGTGTTTTTTAGACTGGCTGCCACGAGCTGAATCGAATGCAGCCAAGAGCGAGCGTCTAGGACTTACGGTTCAGGAGTTATTCACAGAAACATGGTTCTGAACATGCTGCCAATTGCTCGCCTGGGAAACATGCAGAGAAGTCCAAGATAGTGTTTTTTAGACTGGCTGCCACGAGCTGAATCGAATGCAGCCAAGAGCGAGCGTCTAGGACTTACGGTTCAGGAGTTATTCACAGAAACATGGTTCTTTTACTGCCAGCCGCGAAAGCGAAAATAACCAAGATCGAGCGTCTAGGATTTACTTGTCAATAACTCGCCTGGGAAACATCCAGAGAAGTCAAACACAGTGCTCCTATACTAATTGCCAGGCGCTGAGACGAATGCCGCCAAGATCGAGCGTCTAGGACTTACGGTTCAGGAGTTATTCACAGAAACATGGTTCTGAACATGCTGCCAATTTCTCGTCTGGGAAACATGCAGAGAAGTCCAAGATAGTGTTTTTTAGACTGGCTGCCACGAGCTGAATCGAATGCAGCCAAGAGCGAGCGTCTAGGACTTACGGTTCAGGAGTTATTCACAGAAACATGGTTCTTTTACTGCCAGCCGCGAAAGCGAAAATAACCAAGATCGAGCGTCTAGGATTTACTTGTCAATAACTCGCCTGGGAAACATCCAGAGAAGTCAAACACAGTGCTCCTATACTAATTGCCAGGCGCTGAGACGAATGCCGCCAAGATCGAGCGTCTAGGACTTACGGTTCAGGAGTTATTCACAGAAACATGGTTCTGAACATGCTGCCAATTTCTCGCCTGGGAAACATGCAGAGAAGTCCAAGATAGTGTTTTTTAGACTGGCTGCCACGAGCTGAATCGAATGCAGCCAAGAGCGAGCGTCTAGGACTTACGGTTCAGGAGTTATTCACAGAAACATGGTTCTGAACATGCTGCCAATTGCTCGCCTGGGAAACATGCAGAGAAGTCCAAGATAGTGTTTTTTAGACTGGCTGCCACGAGCTGAATCGAATGCAGCCAAGAGCGAGCGTCTAGGACTTACGGTTCAGGAGTTATTCACAGAAACATGGTTCTGAACATGCTGCCAATTTCTCGCCTGGGAAACATGCAGAGAAGTCCAAGATAGTGTTTTTTAGACTGGCTGCCACGAGCTGAATCGAATGCAGCCAAGAGCGAGCGTCTAGGACTTACGGTTCAGGAGTTATTCACAGAAACATGGTTCTGAACATGCTGCCAATTGCTCGCCTGGGAAACATGCAGAGAAGTCCAAGATAGTGTTTTTTAGACTGGCTGCCACGAGCTGAATCGAATGCAGCCAAGAGCGAGCGTCTAGGACTTACGGTTCAGGAGTTATTCACAGAAACATGGTTCTGAACATGCTGCCAATTTCTCGCCTGGGAAACATGCAGAGAAGTCCAAGATAGTGTTTTTTAGACTGGCTGCCACGAGCTGAATCGAATGCAGCCAAGAGCGAGCGTCTAGGACTTAAGGTTCAGGAGTTATTCACAGAAACATGGTTCTTTTACTGCCAGCCGCGAAAGCGAAAATAACCAAGATCGAGCGTCTAGGATTTACTTGTCAATAACTCGCCTGGGAAACATCCAGAGAAGTCAAACACAGTGCTCCTATACTAATTGCCAGGCGCTGAGACGAATGCCGCCAAGATCGAGCGTCTAGGACTTACGGTTCAAGAATTAGCTTTAGAAACATTTGCCTTAGGAACATGCAGAGAAGTCCAAGATAGTGTTTTTTAGACTGGCTGCCACGAGCTGAATCGAATGCAGCCAAGAGCGAGCGTCTAGGACTTACGGTTCAGGAGTTATTCACAGAAACATGGTTCTGAACATGCTGCCAATTGCTCGCCTGGGAAACATGCAGAGAAGTCCAAGATAGTGTTTTTTAGACTGGCTGCCACGAGCTGAATCGAATGCAGCCAAGAGCGAGCGTCTAGGACTTACGGTTCAGGAGTTATTCACAGAAACATGGTTCTTTTACTGCCAGCCGCGAAAGCGAAAATAACCAAGATCGAGCGTCTAGGATTTACTTGTCAATAACTCGCCTGGGAAACATCCAGAGAAGTCAAACACAGTGCTCCTATACTAATTGCCAGGCGCTGAGACGAATGCCGCCAAGATCGAGCGTCTAGGACTTACGGTTCAAGAATTAGCTTTAGAAACATTTGCCTTAGGAACATGCAGAGAAGTCCAAGATAGTGTTTTTTAGACTGGCTGCCACGAGCTGAATCGAATGCAGCCAAGAGCGAGCGTCTAGGACTTACGGTTCAGGAGTTATTCACAGAAACATGGTTCTTTTACTGCCAGCCGCGAAAGCGAAAATAACCAAGATCGAGCGTCTAGGATTTACTTGTCAATAACTCGCCTGGGAAACATCCAGAGAAGTCAAACACAGTGCTCCTATACTAATTGCCAGGCGCTGAGACGAATGCCGCCAAGATCGAGCGTCTAGGACTTACGGTTCAGGAGTTATTCACAGAAACATGGTTCTGAACATGCTGCCAATTTCTCGCCTGGGAAACATGCAGAGAAGTCCAAGATAGTGTTTTTTAGACTGGCTGCCACGAGCTGAATCGAATGCAGCCAAGAGCGAGCGTCTAGGACTTACGGTTCAGGAGTTATTCACAGAAACATGGTTCTGAACATGCTGCCAATTGCTCGCCTGGGAAACATGCAGAGAAGTCCGAGATAGTGTTTTTTAGACTGGCTGCCACGAGCTGAATCGAATGCAGCCAAGAGCGAGCGTCTAGGACTTACGGTTCAGGAGTTATTCACAGAAACATGGTTCTGAACATGCTGCCAATTTCTCGCCTGGGAAACATGCAGAGAAGTCCAAGATAGTGTTTTTTAGACTGGCTGCCACGAGCTGAATCGAATGCAGCCAAGAGCGAGCGTCTAGGACTTACGGTTCAGGAGTTATTCACAGAAACATGGTTCTGAACATGCTGCCAATTGCTCGCCTGGGAAACATGCAGAGAAGTCCAAGATAGTGTTTTTTAGACTGGCTGCCACGAGCTGAATCGAATGCAGCCAAGAGCGAGCGTCTAGGACTTACGGTTCAGGAGTTATTCACAGAAACATGGTTCTTTTACTGCCAGCCGCGAAAGCGAAAATAACCAAGATCGAGCGTCTAGGATTTACTTGTCAATAACTCGCCTGGGAAACATCCAGAGAAGTCAAACACAGTGCTCCTATACTAATTGCCAGGCGCTGAGACGAATGCCGCCAAGATCGAGCGTCTAGGACTTACGGTTCAGGAGTTATTCACAGAAACATGGTTCTGAACATGCTGCCAATTTCTCGCCTGGGAAACATGCAGAGAAGTCCAAGATAGTGTTTTTTAGACTGGCTGCCACGAGCTGAATCGAATGCAGCCAAGAGCGAGCGTCTAGGACTTACGGTTCAGGAGTTATTCACAGAAACATGGTTCTTTTACTGCCAGCCGCGAAAGCGAAAATAACCAAGATCGAGCGTCTAGGATTTACTTGTCAATAACTCGCCTGGGAAACATCCAGAGAAGTCAAACACAGTGCTCCTATACTAATTGCCAGGCGCTGAGACGAATGCCGCCAAGATCGAGCGTCTAGGACTTACGGTTCAGGAGTTATTCACAGAAACATGGTTCTGAACATGCTGCCAATTTCTCGCCTGGGAAACATGCAGAGAAGTCCAAGATAGTGTTTTTTAGACTGGCTGCCACGAGCTGAATCGAATGCAGCCAAGAGCGAGCGTCTAGGACTTACGGTTCAGGAGTTATTCACAGAAACATGGTTCTGAACATGCTGCCAATTGCTCGCCTGGGAAACATGCAGAGAAGTCCGAGATAGTGTTTTTTAGACTGGCTGCCACGAGCTGAATCGAATGCAGCCAAGAGCGAGCGTCTAGGACTTACGGTTCAGGAGTTATTCACAGAAACATGGTTCTGAACATGCTGCCAATTTCTCGCCTGGGAAACATGCAGAGAAGTCCAAGATAGTGTTTTTTAGACTGGCTGCCACGAGCTGAATCGAATGCAGCCAAGAGCGAGCGTCTAGGACTTACGGTTCAGGAGTTATTCACAGAAACATGGTTCTGAACATGCTGCCAATTGCTCGCCTGGGAAACATGCAGAGAAGTCCAAGATAGTGTTTTTTAGACTGGCTGCCACGAGCTGAATCGAATGCAGCGAAGAGCGAGCGTCTAGGACTTACGGTTCAGGAGTTATTCACAGAAACATGGTTCTGAACATGCTGCCAATTGCTCGCCTGGGAAACATGCAGAGAAGTCCAAGATAGTGTTTTTTAGACTGGCTGCCACGAGCTGAATCGAATGCAGCCAAGAGCGAGCGTCTAGGACTTACGGTTCAGGAGTTATTCACAGAAACATGGTTCTGAACATGCTGCCAATTGCTCGCCTGGGAAACATGCAGAGAAGTCCAAGATAGTGTTTTTTAGACTGGCTGCCACGAGCTGAATCGAATGCAGCCAAGAGCGAGCGTCTAGGACTTACGGTTCAGGAGTTATTCACAGAAACATGGTTCTTTTACTGCCAGCCGCGAAAGCGAAAATAACCAAGATCGAGCGTCTAGGATTTACTTGTCAATAACTCGCCTGGGAAACATCCAGAGAAGTCAAACACAGTGCTCCTATACTAATTGCCAGGCGCTGAGACGAATGCCGCCAAGATCGAGCGTCTAGGACTTACGGTTCAGGAGTTATTCACAGAAACATGGTTCTGAACATGCTGCCAATTTCTCGTCTGGGAAACATGCAGAGAAGTCCAAGATAGTGTTTTTTAGACTGGCTGCCACGAGCTGAATCGAATGCAGCCAAGAGCGAGCGTCTAGGACTTACGGTTCAGGAGTTATTCACAGAAACATGGTTCTTTTACTGCCAGCCGCGAAAGCGAAAATAACCAAGATCGAGCGTCTAGGATTTACTTGTCAATAACTCGCCTGGGAAACATCCAGAGAAGTCAAACACAGTGCTCCTATACTAATTGCCAGGCGCTGAGACGAATGCCGCCAAGATCGAGCGTCTAGGACTTACGGTTCAGGAGTTATTCACAGAAACATGGTTCTGAACATGCTGCCAATTTCTCGCCTGGGAAACATGCAGAGAAGTCCAAGATAGTGTTTTTTAGACTGGCTGCCACGAGCTGAATCGAATGCAGCCAAGAGCGAGCGTCTAGGACTTACGGTTCAGGAGTTATTCACAGAAACATGGTTCTGAACATGCTGCCAATTGCTCGCCTGGGAAACATGCAGAGAAGTCCAAGATAGTGTTTTTTAGACTGGCTGCCACGAGCTGAATCGAATGCAGCCAAGAGCGAGCGTCTAGGACTTACGGTTCAGGAGTTATTCACAGAAACATGGTTCTGAACATGCTGCCAATTGCTCGCCTGGGAAACATGCAGAGAAGTCCAAGATAGTGTTTTTTAGACTGGCTGCCACGAGCTGAATCGAATGCAGCCAAGAGCGAGCGTCTAGGACTTACGGTTCAGGAGTTATTCACAGAAACATGGTTCTGAACATGCTGCCAATTTCTCGCCTGGGAAACATGCAGAGAAGTCCAAGATAGTGTTTTTTAGACTGGCTGCCACGAGCTGAATCGAATGCAGCCAAGAGCGAGCGTCTAGGACTTACGGTTCAGGAGTTATTCACAGAAACATGGTTCTGAACATGCTGCCAATTGCTCGCCTGGGAAACATGCAGAGAAGTCCAAGATAGTGTTTTTTAGACTGGCTGCCACGTGCTGAATCGAATGCAGCCAAGAGCGAGCGTCTAGGACTTACGGTTCAGGAGTTATTCACAGAAACATGGTTCTTTTACTGCCAGCCGCGAAAGCGAAAATAACCAAGATCGAGCGTCTAGGATTTACTTGTCAATAACTCGCCTGGGAAACATCCAGAGAAGTCAAACACAGTGCTCCTATACTAATTGCCAGGCGCTGAGACGAATGCCGCCAAGATCGAGCGTCTAGGACTTACGGTTCAGGAGTTATTCACAGAAACATGGTTCTGAACATGCTGCCAATTTCTCGCCTGGGAAACATGCAGAGAAGTCCAAGATAGTGTTTTTTAGACTGGCTGCCACGAGCTGAATCGAATGCAGCCAAGAGCGAGCGTCTAGGACTTACGGTTCAGGAGTTATTCACAGAAACATGGTTCTTTTACTGCCAGCCGCGAAAGCGAAAATAACCAAGATCGAGCGTCTAGGATTTACTTGTCAATAACTCGCCTGGGAAACATCCAGAGAAGTCAAACACAGTGCTCCTATACTAATTGCCAGGCGCTGAGACGAATGCCGCCAAGATCGAGCGTCTAGGACTTACGGTTCAGGAGTTATTCACAGAAACATGGTTCTGAACATGCTGCCAATTTCTCGCCTGGGAAACATGCAGAGAAGTCCAAGATAGTGTTTTTTAGACTGGCTGCCACGAGCTGAATCGAATGCAGCCAAGAGCGAGCGTCTAGGACTTACGGTTCAGGAGTTATTCACAGAAACATGGTTCTGAACATGCTGCCAATTGCTCGCCTGGGAAACATGCAGAGAAGTCCGAGATAGTGTTTTTTAGACTGGCTGCCACGAGCTGAATCGAATGCAGCCAAGAGCGAGCGTCTAGGACTTACGGTTCAGGAGTTATTCACAGAAACATGGTTCTGAACATGCTGCCAATTTCTCGCCTGGGAAACATGCAGAGAAGTCCAAGATAGTGTTTTTTAGACTGGCTGCCACGAGCTGAATCGAATGCAGCCAAGAGCGAGCGTCTAGGACTTACGGTTCAGGAGTTATTCACAGAAACATGGTTCTGAACATGCTGCCAATTGCTCGCCTGGGAAACATGCAGAGAAGTCCAAGATAGTGTTTTTTAGACTGGCTGCCACGAGCTGAATCGAATGCAGCCAAGAGCGAGCGTCTAGGACTTACGGTTCAGGAGTTATTCACAGAAACATGGTTCTGAACATGCTGCCAATTTCTCGCCTGGGAAACATGCAGAGAAGTCCAAGATAGTGTTTTTTAGACTGGCTGCCACGAGCTGAATCGAATGCAGCCAAGAGCGAGCGTCTAGGACTTACGGTTCAGGAGTTATTCACAGAAACATGGTTCTGAACATGCTGCCAATTGCTCGCCTGGGAAACATGCAGAGAAGTCCAAGATAGTGTTTTTTAGACTGGCTGCCACGTGCTGAATCGAATGCAGCCAAGAGCGAGCGTCTAGGACTTACGGTTCAGGAGTTATTCACAGAAACATGGTTCTTTTACTGCCAGCCGCGAAAGCGAAAATAACCAAGATCGAGCGTCTAGGATTTACTTGTCAATAACTCGCCTGGGAAACATCCAGAGAAGTCAAACACAGTGCTCCTATACTAATTGCCAGGCGCTGAGACGAATGCCGCCAAGATCGAGCGTCTAGGACTTACGGTTCAAGAATTAGCTTTAGAAACATTTGCCTTAGGAACATGC